>NW_026068314.1:226064-230061 GCF_014885135.2 Alexandromys fortis
TACAACTGTGATCTGGGAGTCTACCCCTAAATAAATAACCTTTTATTATACTTAATTCTGAACTAGTGTGGAATTATTTTGTAACTTCTTTCATCAATTATTAGACTTTTATAGGTTCTTACTTTAAAAAAATATATATTCCAAACAAATAATAACATTCAAAATCTTGGTTTATTAAAATCTATCTTATGTGTACCTGTAATGGGTTTTGTTGTTGTTGCTTTCATAATATGTTGATACGGAAACCAGAACTCTCATTTTAAAGGGAACACAAGATGTTTTATTCCAGAGCCATTGTGAGTAATGAGAACACAGATTTTGGTTTTCCTAGATTCCATGATTCAACATAGAAGCAGTTTCAGGAGTTTTTATAATTTTATATAACAAAGAATGTCATAAATCAAGGCAAGTTTAATACATCTTGGTTGGTACATCAGAGAGGTGGTTACAGCAAGTCAGGGGAAGCTAGTTCCAGGACAGGCTCCATAGCTACTGAGAAACTCTGTCTTGAAAAATCAAAAAATACACTATCCTGAATGAGGTAACTCAGACTCCCAAAAAATGAATATGGTATGTACTCATTCATAAGTGGAAACTAGCTATAAACAAAGGACATTACATTTATAGTTCATGAACCTTGAGAAGCTAAGTAATAAGGTGAACCCAAAGAAAAACATATATAGACCCACCTGGAAACTGGAAACAGACAAAATTAGGAGCATGGGGGCAGGGGGGGGGAGTAGAAGGAAGGGAGGAAGGAAAGGGTTGAGGAGAACTCGAGGGAATAGAATAGGTGAGATGGAGGAAGGACAGATATGAGAGTAAGGAAAGAGATATCTTGATTAAGGGAACCATTATGGGGTTAGCAAGAAACCTAGCTCTAGAAAAATTCCCAGGAATACACAAGAATGACCCTAGCTAAAAACTAAGCAATAGAGGAGAGGGTACCTGAACTGGCCTTGCCCTGTAGTCACTACATCAATATAGAACCTTTGTCCAACAACAGATGGAAACAGAGGCATAGACCCACATCGGAGCACTGGACTGAGCTCCCAAGGTCCAGTTGGAAAGTAGAAGGAATGAGAATATGAACAAAGAGGTTTAGACCATGAAAGGTTCATCCATTGAAACAGTTTACCTGAGCTAATGGGAGCTCAACCACTACAGATGTGCTGGGAAGGAACAAGCATAGGACCAAACTAGTCCCCCTGAATGTGCTTGACAGTTGTATGGCTGGAGCAGACTGAGGGGCCACTGACAGTGGCACTGAGATCTATCTCTAATGCTTGTATAGGCTTCTTGGAATCCTATTCTCTTTGGATGTATACCTTGCTCAGACTAGATGTAGTAGTGAGGGCCTTGGACCTTCCACAAAGCAAAGTGCCTTACCCTCTCTTAGGATTAGAGGGGGTTGGGTGGAAGGGTATGTAGAGGGAATGGGAGGAGGAATTTGGATTGTTATATTTTTTTAAAAGTCTAAAAAAAAAAAAATAAAAATAAATTAATTAATTAAAAAATATGCTTTTAAGGATGAGATATACACACTCATACAGTTCTGTTCAAGATGTTATCTCCTTAATCCTTATCCCAGTGCTGATGCTACAATGTGTGAGGACACAAATTAACTTTAAGAGAGGGTTGCTGTCCTTACTACAGGATGTGTTCTTCCTATGGACAACCACTCTCCCTTGAGATGCTAAACTCTGTTTCAATGATTAAGAAGATAATCTACCTGTGCTTTTGTATATGTTTGATATATATATATATATATATAAATGTATACATGAATACAAACATTTTAATGATGTTTAAGGATTTATTTTTACCACTACTGCCTCTTTAAAAAGAAACAAAGTAACAGATGTTTCAAGATTCGTATTTTTGCCCAGGCTTATGTAAGAGACAACTCTAAATACTTTTTAAAATTTATCATTTAAAAAGACCTACTTTGAGGCTTTCATGGCTATCTTAGAGTTTAAAGGTCTCCTATTATTACATATTACAGTAGAATGATGTATCTAGAAGAATTGGTTATCTCTGTTATTAGTTTAAGAAGAAATAATGAAGTCATAAATGGCTAACTCTATCCTGACCTGGATGTTCAGTCTTACTTTGTTGCCTTATGAGTACAATAAAAGGGAAATACTTTCCCTGACAATAACAACAGAAACTCCATGTTGTTACCTATTGCAGTGATTTCGATCTTTAATAAATATTTAATTTAAATTTTGTTAAAAATATTAATGTGTTTTAATCAATACTTATGACTGTCAGGTATTTAAGACACTGTGTTTGTGTGTTTTAGATGTAGCCTCCTGATCTTCCATTTTAAATTACCTCATTAAAATTGTTTTCAAATTTTGTAATAACAACAATAATATTACAATTGAGGTATGTTGTAAAAGGATTATTTAAAAATAGATAAGCTTATAACTAACTTAAAAATACCATAAATGTTATGAAACTTAATTTAATTCCAAACCTCAAGATAAAATTAATATTTGGTTTTCTACATTATTTTCTTACATAGTGATTTGTTCTTAGTAATATTTAGCAAAAAAAAAAAGTTTAAAAAAACTTTTATTTTATTCTTTTACTAAATGGACATTTAAAACCTGTGATTAAATGTTAGTTTTATGCACTTTCCCACTGCACAAAGCCATTGTTTTTTGGATAGTCAGTGATTGCTTTAGCCATAACAATATTTACTTTAGATAATTATGCCCATTTTGAATATTCCTACTAAATTAAATAATGACTGTAAAACCTTTTTGGCAAGTATTTAATTATGTTTATAAAAATTGGTCTATTTGATAAACAAATAACATAGTAATATAAAACACTTATTTATGACAACTAAAATTCAAAAAAAGTTATAGAGTCTCAAAGGATAAATAAAGTTAAGATGATTTCATCAAGAAAAAAGAAAGCATGACATCAAAGACTCCCTTCTGACTTCAAGATCAGGGATCCAGGTACTTCAACTCACTTCTAGAATGAGGTGAACTTCTCGTATTTAAAGTAAAATAAAGTAGAAAAGACCAATTATCTTCTACTGACTTAGTGATTTACTTAGAGCACTGCTTGCACTCCTGCAGCCAAGCACTTCACTGGGTGTGTGGGACAGAATGCCCCGAAGAAATAGCTGACGGCCCAACTGCCCCATAGGCCTCTGTAAATTTAGTTTTTAAATTAAATTTTCACTCCATTTACTCCAACTAGAAATAATCAAAGTTTCAGAATAATGCTTCTTATCTAAATTATAAGACACCAGTTTGATAATCTAACAACTACAACCTTGGGTGCTGCTATCTCTTGATTTAATTAGTATCTAAAAGGTCTTATAATACAATTAGCCAGGATAAAGAAATTAAACAATTTGTATCTTACTAATAAGAAAAGGGGAAGGATAATAACTACAGTGAAGTCTCCCAAAGTCCCATTTCTAACCACTTAAGTATACATGACTTCGTCGACGGCAAATAACTATACATAGAGGGGAAACATGAAGTCAATCTAGTTATAAAAATATTTCAATTTTGGTTTTAGAAACATCTTTCCTTCATTTGTTACCTTCACTCCATTAGGCCAAACTGTGTTCTTGATTATTCAACCATAGAACAATCATCCTAGTTCACATGTAAATGAGATCTGATACAGTGTATAAAAAAAATCACATCCAGATCATGTGACAATGGTTTTGCTATGATCCAGGATTTTGCATTTTAATAGCCTCTCCCAGCTACTCCTCTCTCCTGAAGACTGTTGCCCTGGCCTCCTCCTTATCTACTTCAGATCCTAGGAGTCAGCTTCCCCTAGTTGTAAGGGAAACTATGAAATTTAATAAATATTAAGTGACATCCACCATGACCAAAATGTGGTGTTTTGAAGTGAAGAGGACCTGTGGATGAGACCTCCTGGAAGGAGGATGTGTGCACCTGAGGAAACTGATTAGAACTGCAATACCATGGGGAGATGGGAATGTTGCAGTATAGGG
>NW_026068315.1:0-4541 GCF_014885135.2 Alexandromys fortis
GCCCCTGGATAGCACACACTCACCAGTCCAGATGGAACTCCTCAGCACCTTAACAGGGCTGCCTGGTAGCCCAATGATCCGGGGACAAAAGGAAGAACGTGGCAGGCAGGGCGGGGTTGAGAAGAGCACAGGAGACCCTGGAGCACCAGCTTAAGGTGCCTGGGATCCCTTACAGGGGACCTTGAGGTCTGCCTGGTAGGCAGGTACTCACCGCTCTGGGTGTGTAGCCTTAGTGTAGGAGCTTAAAGCTGTTCTTGAGCACTGGTCCTAGCATATAGCAGGGTAGGGTTGGGGGAGGGGGTGCTGGGGGGCTGGGTCGTGCATAAGAAAGACAGCCCTGCAGAAGGAGCTGGGGGAGGGGGGTTTGTGCTCTCTTCCGGGACACTCCGCCCCTGAATAGCACACACTCACCTGTCCAGATGGAACTCCTCAGCACCTAAACAGGGCTGCCTGGTAGCCCAATGATCCGGGAACAAAAGGAAGAACATGGCAGGCAGGGCGGGGTTGAGAAGAGCACAGGAGACCCTGGATCACCAGCTCAAGGTGCCCGGGATCACTTACAGGGGACCTTGAGGTCTGCCTGGTAGGCAGGCACTCACCGCTCTCTAGTCTGTTTATTTTTATAGGTGAATTGAGATCACTAACATTAAGAGGTATCAATGACAGTTAGTTCCTGTCATTTTTTTTGTTGTTGTTGGCATTGTGTTTGTGCTTTCTTTCTTTTGAATTCACTGGTGTGGAATTATTTATTGACTGTCTTTTTGTGGGCATAGTTAACTTCTGTGGGTTATATTTTTTCATTCTATTACAGAGTTTCCATGGAGAATTCAGGTGTACTTCTGATAAGTCTGTCTTTATAATTTCCTTGGGCTTGTTCCTTTGCATCTCTTAATATTCTTTCATTATTCTCCTGGTTTCATGGTAGCTGCCTACTCAAAACTGGAAAGGACAAGGTAGGTCCTCTGGAGAATTTGGTATATAGGTAGAAAGAGGTCCAGCTGGTTGGCTAAAGGCTACCACATGAAGAGGAAGAGACCTAGTTAGTCAACTTCATCAACTCAGACTGTGAAACCCAATATGGACAAGTTCAACAGAAACACTTGTGATAAAGTCCCAGAATCTGACAGTGTCCCAGTACCTCCATGTCCTAAGTGCAGGACAAATAATGCTTTTCTTCTAAAACCAAAACAGGGGAGCTGAAAAAAAAAATGGAAAGGGAAGGCACTTCATCACACTGAAAAGAGTCACTACAATAGGGACCTGAAATGTGAGAACACTAAACACAGTCAGGGAAAATGCCTTGCTCGTGCATGAGCTCAGTCACTTCACGTGGGATGTCATTGGGTTGACAGAAATGCATTGGACAGGAACATGAAAACGTGTAGTGAACGGATGCAAGATTATAAGCTCAGGTGGAGGGGAAAACACAGCAGGTGTAGCTTTAGTGTTATCCAGTTTCGCCCAAAAATGCATGCTCTGGCACAGACCTGTAAGTGACTGAATCATATCAGCCAGATTTCCGACAATGGCACATCCAGTAACTATCATACAGGTTTATGCGCCAGCAGTGGGAGCAGAAGAGGATGTCATCAACAATTTCTACACAGATCTACAGAATGAGGTCAGCAAAGTGTGTAAGAATGGTATACTAATGGCTATAGGTGACTCTAATGCAAGAGTGGGATCTGGAGAAAGAATAAACTATAGGGTCATGGGAACATATGAATCCTGACAAAGGAATGATAGAGGGGAACCTCTGCTATGCAATTTTTTTGTGTATATCTAACACAAAATTCAAGCAAGCCAAATCATCAAGATGCTGGACATGGGAATTCTTTACAAGTGCACATACAACCACATTGACTAAATTCCACTCAGCAGGAAACTCCTATCTAGCATCCAAAAGAGCTGATCATTTCCTAGTGCTGATTTAGAGTTAGATCATCAACTTGCTATGGCCACCATTTAACTGATAGTTACTGGATGTGTTATTGTCTGAGGCACACCAGGCAAGATGAACTGGAAGATCAATTGTAAACAACTGATGAACACAGCTGTGTAGAGAGAGTATAAGAGAATTGCTTTTTAAAAAGATGAGGGAAATCATTAAACAACACTTTACAGATGTAGAAATCAAATGGGAGAAAATCAAAAGAGCCATACAGGAGGCTTCAAAGGAGATGCTTGGTTTTGCAAAAAGGGCAACATCAGTAGAATGGCTTACTGCAGAGATGATCATCCTGGTGGAAGAAAGAAGGAAGCTAAAGAGGAAATGAAGAAGCAATCCATAGGCAGCAGAACACCACAACTATCTGTGTAGGGAGGTAAAAAAAAAGAGCAAATAATAGAGAGCTGTATATACAAGGTATATGCAAAGAGGTAAAAAAAAGACTCCATAATAAAACACATCTTGTCTATAAAGCTATCAGGTGGATAACTGCTTTCTTTCCTGCCGGTGGGTCTCCAGAAAAGCAGTTAAAGTATCAAAGTATCAAAGGTTGCTAGGCAGACTCCCTATATAAGCAGCTGCAAATCAGAGCTCAGGGCCCCTTGCTTTCTGCTCTCCCTTCAACCAAGAGGCTCCAATAAAGCGTGATTTGGGAAGAATCCTCGTCTGGTGGCTGTTCCTTCCTGCTGGCCAGGGAGTTCGCCGCACACCCTATAACAATGACCATAATGCTGTCAAAGAGAAATACTTCATCAGTCACTCAAACACCAGAGACAATGAGGAAATATTAAATATTGACAAGAGTGAGATAGAGGAAGTTATCAAGACAGTGGGATGCAGGAAGGCCCCAGGAGTAGATGACATCATGGTGGATGAGCTGGAGGTGGCTATAGTAGGCTCAGGGGCCAAGGTGCTTCTTAGACTCCTCAGAGAGATATGAGAACATGAAGTGACTCCTACAGAATGGAAGCACCAGTCATAATTCCCATACACAAGAAGTAGGACAAGCTGGACTGCTAAAATTATAAAGGCATTAGTTTGTTGTGATCTTCTCCTCCATTATCCTGCAAAGGATTAAAGGCAGAACAGAGGAAGTCCTAGCAGTGATCCAATGCAGATTTAGAGCTAACAGGAACACAACTGATCAAATCTTCCCTTTGAGGCTATTGGCAGAAAAATAAGAAGAATTTGGAAAAGACTTATATGTCTGTTTCATTGATTTTAGGAAGACATTCAATAGCATTTGGAGGAAAGGACTTTGGGAAAAAATGAAGTTCTACAGAGAAAATCCTAATACTAGAAAACACCTACACAGATACTTTTGCATCAGTCAAAGTCTGTGGAGAGGCCTGAGAGACCCCCAGAAGCAAACAGGAGTGCTCAAGCAACCTCTGGGAACAGGTAAGTAAGACCCAAGTGACCTTTTGGAGCAGGCAGGAAGGCCAAAACAACCTCTGTGGGCAGGCAGGAAGGCCTAAGCAACCTCCAGGTAAAGGCAAGCAAGGCCCAAGCAAACTCCAGAAGCAGGTATGAAGGCCCAAGCTACCTCTGTGCATGCTGAACAACTGGAACCTTGGCCCTGAGTCCACCTTGAGGAATGACCATTTGTGCCATGAACCTACTGTCATTGGGAGGAGTGGTCACCAGAGAAACAGACTTTACTGTACTAATTGGAGGAAAACAGGGGTAGACAACAAGGTGAGAACACACTCAATAACACAAAGAGCAACACAACATCACAAAAAATGGTTCTATAACAAGACTTGAACAGTCCAACACAGATGAAGCAGAAGAAAATGACCTTAAAAATAACTTTAGGGAAATGTTTGAATCCCTTAAAGAGGATTGAAGAAGTAGAGGAAAAGACAAACAAAAATTGGAAGAAATCAACAAAATCCTTAAAGAAAATCAAGAAAAAGCAATCAAACAGGTGAAAGAAACAAATCAAGGCTTGAAAACCAAAATAGAGACAATAAAGAAAGCACAAACTGAGGGAATTCTGGAAATGAAAAGTATTGGTAAATGATCAGGAACCACAAGTGCAAGCAGAATACAAGAGATGGAAGAGAAAATCTCAGGTGTTGAAGATATGATAGAGGAAATAGACTCATTGGTAAAAGAAAAGGTGAAATCTAATAAATTCTTAATACAAAACATCCAGGAAATCTGAGACATCATGAAAAGACTAATCCCAAGGATAAAAAGGATAGAAGGAGGAGAAGTCCAACTCAAAGGCACAGAAAATATGCTCAACATAATCATAGAAGAAAACTTTCCTAACCTAAAGAAGGACATGCCTATAAAAATACCAAAGGCTTACAAAACACCAAACAAACTGGACCAAAAAAAAAATCACTTCACCACATTATAATAAAATCACTAAGTATACAGAATAAAGAAAAATATTAAGAGCTGCAAAGAAGGGGCTGGAGAGATGGCTCAGCGGTTAACAGTACTGACTGTTCTTCCAGAGGACCTGAGTTCAATTCCCAGCAACCACATGGTGGCTCACAGCCATCTGTAATGAGATCTGGTGCCCTCATCTGGCCTGCAGGCATACATGGAGGCAGACTGTTGTATACATAATAAATAA
>NW_026068315.1:4951-17201 GCF_014885135.2 Alexandromys fortis
TGACTCTCACCATTGGCCTGGTCTACCAGATAGAAACTTAAAAGAAAAATAAAGTAAGTAACAAATGTTATGAAACAATGAACTTAATAATTTTCTATAGAACATTCCATCCAGACATAAAAGAATATAACTTCTTAGCACCTCATGGAGCCTTTCAAAAAACTGACCACATACTCAGTAACAAAGAAAACCTCAACAGATACAAAAAAAAAATCAGAATAACCCCATGTCTCTTATCAGATCAAAACTGGCTTAAAGTTAGAATCCAACAGAAACAGTAATTTCAGAAAGCCCACAAACATGAAAATTGAACAATGCTCACCTGAATCACAATTAGTCAAGGAAGAAATAAAGAAATAAAAGACTTCCTAAAATTCAAAGAAAATGACCACAAAACATACCAAAACTTATCAGAATACAATAAAAGCAGTAAATTCAAAGAAAATGACCAGAAAACATACCAAAACTTATAGAATACAATGAAAGCAGTGTTAAAAGGAAAGTTCATAACACTAAATGCCTACATAAAGAAGCTGGAAAAATTTCACACCAATGAGTTAACAGAACACCTGAAAGCTCTAGAACAAAAAGAAGCAAACTCACCGAGGAGGATAAGATGACAGGAAATAATCAATTGAGAGTCGAAAGAAACAAAATAGAAACAAGAAAACAATACAAAGAATTAATGAGTCCAAGAGTTGGTTCTTTGAGAAAATCAACAAAATAGACAAACCTTTATCTAAGGATATGTTCCTTTGGAAAAGAGGTTCTTCTTTTGTCTCTACATAGGATGAGAACCTGTAAGTTCATTCCAGGCTAACATGGTTTGATGGAACAAGACCCCCTGAAAGGTTGCTGTGAACACCTGTACAAAGAAAATACTTTGCCCAATAAACAGCAGGAAGCAGTTTGGAGAGAAATAATTGTGTCCATATTCCCAATGTTTGTTTATATTTAAAGGGGAATATGCTTTGGAGATTTGCATTGGTATGGATCTTCATTTATTGATACAAATTTAAGGTCAATTTTGTTATATGTATATATATTTCTGTTCTTGATTAAAGTATTGTGTTTGTGTAGCTAATTTAAAAATGTAATGCATAATTAAGGAATATAAGTTAATAGATACTCATCTATAACAGTCAAGCTTGTAGTCATGTTAATTAGTTTTTCTAGATGTATAGAGATATATTTCAGTTAATTAGGTGTTCTTCAAATCTTTCAGAGACCTTCAGAAGATGGCATTTAAATGTTTTAAAAATTTAGGACTTTCCATGACAATGAGATATACCTGCTCCTGGCAGCACCAATATACTTCAAGAAGAAGATGAGCATCAAAGAGGCTCCTTATGGAGTTTGTTAGATAAACTGGACATGCAGGATCCACAGATCCTTCAGGGTTGCTGCTTCATGGAAGAGTCTGCTAGACATTCCGCAGGCACAAAAAAAATGTGACTGGTAAACTGCCAATATATGCAGAACTGTTTTTTAAATTTCCCGATTCATGGATACTATGGTCCTGAAGGCTGAAGATGGACTCCCCAATGGTGCAGAAGAACTTTGGGTGGCTGTTCATGCAGTGAGATGTCTCTGTATATTCTAGTTTTTGAAGTTACTTACAATGTGCTTCCTGTTTACTTAGGTTATATTATATCCTTCTGGAGTCTTTGATGGAGTTGAAGAATAGATAGTTATTATTATAGTTTTCCTTAGTTATGATAAAAGATAAAGTAGATATAAATATTGTAACTGTAATTCTCTTTTATTATATGTAATTTTGCTATGTTAAAGCCTTTTTGTTTAAACAGAAAACGGGAAATGGTGTGGGAGGTCCTTCTGTCTATGTGTTGCTTTTATTGGTTAATGAATAAAGAAAGTGCTTTGGACCTATAGCAGAGCTATAGCAGAACAGAACTAGGCAGGGAAAATTAAACGGAATGCTAAGAGGAAGAAGGCAGAGTCAGGGAGATGCCATGGGACCTCAGCTGGAGATAGACATGCTGAAACTTTGCTTATAGGCTATGACCTCTTGGTGATGCACAGATTAATGGAGATGGGTTAAATTAAGATGTAGGAGTTAGCCAATAATAAGCTAAAGATAATGGGCCAAGCAGTGATTTAAACCATTTAAATAATATGGTTTCTATGTGATTATTTTGGTTCTGGGTGGGTGGAATGAGCAAGGGGCACCCTCCTCCCAACAGAAACTCAAAGTAATACAACTAAGATCAGGAACAAGACAAGGTTGTCCACTCTCTCCATATCTATTCAATATAGTACTTGAAGTTCTAGCTAGAGTAAAAAGACAACAAAAGGAGATCAAGGAGATATAAATTGGAAAAGAAGTCAAATTCTCACTTTTTGCTCATGATATAATAGTATATATAAGTAACCCCAAAAATTCTACCAGGGAACTCCTACAACTTATGAACACCTTCAGTAATGTAGCAGGATACAAGATTAGTTCACAAAAATCAGTAGCCTCCTTTATACAGATTATAAATGGGTTGCAAAAGAAATCAGAGAAACATCACCCTTCACAATAGCCATAAATAACATAAAATATGTGTGTAACTCTAACCAAACAGCTGAAAGACCTGTAGGAAAAGAACTTTAAGTCTTTGAAGAAAGAAACTGAAGAAGATACCACAAGATTGGAAAGATCTCCCATGCTCTTGGGTAGGTAGAATTAACATAGTAAAAATGGCAATCTTACCAAAAGTAATCTACATATTCGGTGCAATGCCCATCAAAATCCCATCAGAATTCTCTACAGACCTCTAAAGAACATACTCAACTTCATATGGAAAAACAAAAAGCCCAGGACAGCCTGTACAGTGAAGAAGCTTCTGGAAGCACCACCATTCCTGACTTCAAACTCTACTATAGAGCTACAGTAATGAATATAGCCTGATATTGGCATAAAAACAGATAGGAGGACCAATGGAATCAAATTGAAGATTTGGATATCATTCCACAACTATGAATACCTGACTTTTTGACAAAGAAGCAAAAAATAAAACAGAAAAAGAAAGCATATCCAACAAATGGTGCTAGCATAACAGAATATCAATGTGTAGAACAATGAGAATAGACCCATATCTATCACCATGCACAAACTGAAGTTCAAATGGATCAAAGACCTCAACATAAAACATACCAAATTGAACCTCATAGAAGAGAAAGTGGGAAGTACACTTGAATGCATTGACACAGGAGACCACTTCCTAAATATAGCACCAGTAGCATAGACACTGAGAGAAACCATTAACAAATGGGAGGAACCTCCTGAAACTGAAAAGCTTTTGTTTATAGAAGGAGATGGTCAACAAGACAAAACAGCAGCCTACAGAATGGGAAAAGAACTTCTCCAATCCCACATTAGACAGAGGTCTGATCTCCAAAATATACAAAGAGCTCAAGAAACTTAACATTATCAGAACAAATAATATAATAAAAATGTGGTATAGACCTAAACAGAGAACTCTCAACAGACATATCTCAAATGGCTGAAAGACAAATAAGAAAATGCTTAACATCTTTAGACATCAGAGAAATGCAAATCAAAACAACTCTGAGATTCTATCTTACACCTGTCCGAATGGCCAAGATCAAAAACACTGATGACAGCTTATGCTGGAGAGAATGTGGAGTAAGAGAAACACTCCTCCATTGCCGGTAGGTGGTATTGGACCTCCTGTTTATGTGTTGCTTTCAGTGGTTAATGAATAAAGAAACTGCCTTGGCCTTTTGATAGGGCAGAACTTAGGTAGGCAGGGAAAACAGAACTAAATGCTGTGAGGAAGAAGGGCAGAGTGAGAGAAGCCATGGATCCTTTACTGGAGATGGACTCTGGTTAAAATCTCTGGTAAGTCACTGCCACATGGTGATACACAGATTAATGGAGATGGGTTAAACTAGTATGTAAGAGTTAGCCAATAAGAAGTTAAAGCTAATGGCCAAGTAGTGTTTTAATTAATACAGTTTCTGTGTGGTTATTTCAGTTGTAAGCTAGCTGGGAGGCTGGGACAAACAGGGGGTCCTGCTCTTTGTAACAGGTAGGAGTGCAAACATATACATCTGCTTTGTAAATCAATATGGTGAATTCTCAGAAAATTAGGAAGTAATCTACCTTGAGACCCAACAATACCACTTCTGGGTATATACACAAAGGAAGTTCATTTGTACCACAAGGACATGTACTTACCTATGTTCATAACAGCATTATTTGTAATAGCCAGAACCTGTAAATAAGCTAGATGCCACTGACCGAAGAATGGACAATAAAAAATGTGGTACATTTACACAATGGTATACTATATTGTGGTAGAAAATAATGACTTCTTGAAATTTGCAGGCAAATGCAAATCTAGACAAAACCATATTGAGTGAGGTAATCTAGACCCAGAAAGACAAATATATGTACTCACTCATAAGTGACTTTTACACATAAAGTAAAGGAAACCAGCCTACAATCCACAACCCCAGAGAACCTAGACAACAAAGAGAACCCAAAGAGAGACATAAATGCATATCAATAGGAAGGAGAAGATAAACTGAGTAAACTGGGAGCATTAGGGTCATGGGAGAGTGTAGAAGGGGCAGTGAAAAGAAGGGAGGGGAGTGGAGAAAAATGTATAGTGCAATAAAAACAATAAAAAAGAAAAAAGGCTGTGAATAACTAAGTGATCAGTTAAGATAATCATAGGAGCATTGCAGGGATGCATCTTCTCACCATTACTCATTAATATAGCTCTGGAATTAAGAATAACAACAGCCCTGGAAGATGAGGAGGTAGGTGTGTGAATCAATAACTTATGTTTTGTTGACAATACAGCACTACTTGCTGAAAGTCCACACAAGCTGCAGGCTATAATAACAGAGTGGTGGAAGTTAATGAAGACCTTGATATGTGAGTAAACATCATGAAGACTGAAATACAATACATTGTAAGGGCACTCAAAGATTTTAACTTTTTAATAAAGAATCATAACCTCAAGCAAACAGTCACCTTTATCTATCTGGGAGGAAACCTCAGTTTCAAGGAGGGATCTATTTCAGAAACCAAGAGGTGGACATGGATAGTGACCAGGCACCAGGAAAAGTTTGTTCAGCAAGAAACATCATGACAACAACAAAATTACAAGTATGTGAGACACTTGTCTTGAGTTGCTTCTTTGCAATTCCAAAACCTGGACAATGAAGTGCTCCTTAGAACAGTGGATGAATGTGTTTGAGATAGCATGTCTCAGGAGGATTCTAAGTGTCACACAAAGAGATAGGCTGTGCAACAGTGACATTTAAGAAACATCTTCATCTACAGAAGGAAGTAAAATTACAGGATACATCAATGGCACTTGAGATATTTCAGCCATGTTATGAGAATGAATGATGGCAGATACTTGAAGATAGCACTGTTTGGAGAAGTACATGGGATAAGGCAAAGAGGAAAGAGGCCCCCCAAAACATTGAATCAACATCATAAAGGAAGACTGTGGAACTCTGAGTATAACACAAACATCTAGGACTGGCCAGGACAGGAACAACTGGAGATCCTTCATAAGCAGGCTGCTCATGCGTACTTAAGCATTGCTGGGGCATAAATGATGATGATTTTGTATTTATAGTATTTTGATTATTATGTGGTGAGGAGACTTTTTTTGGTCCAGTCTATTTGGTGTTCTCCAAGCTTTTTGTGCTTTTATAGGCATGTCCCAACCTAAAAGGTTGGGAAAGTTTTCTTCTATGATTTGTTGAATATATTTTCTGTGCTTTTGAGCTGGAGTTCTTCTGTTTCTTCTATCCCTATCATTCTTAGGTTTTGTCTTTTCATGGTGTCCCAGATTTCTTAAATATTTTGTGTTAAAAATGGTTGGATTTAACATTTTCTTTGATCGATAAATCTATTTCCTCTATCGTATCTTCAACCTATGAAATACTCCCTTCCATTTCTTGTATTCTGTTGGTTATGCTTGCATCTGCAGTTCCTGATCATTTACCTAAATTTTACATTTTCAGAATTCCATTGGTTTGTGTTTCCTTTATTGCCTTTATTTCAGTTTCCAAGTCTTGAACCTTTTTCTTCACCTGTTTTTTTTTTTTCTTAAATTTTTTTGCTTTCTTTAAGGGATTTGTTGATTTCTTCCAATTTTTGCCGTTTATTCCTCTACTTTTTATGGGAATTTTTCATTTCCTATTTCAGGGCCTCTATCATCTTCATAAAACTATTTTAAGGTCATTTTATCCTGCTTCATCTGTATTGGGATGTTCAGATCTTGCTGATGTAGAACCACTAGTTTCTGATGGTACCAAATTGCTCGTTATGTTGTCTGCCCATCTCTTCCTCCAATGGGTGCAGGTGGGGCCTGTTCTTCAAGAGGTCCGTCTTCCTCCATACCAGTGATACCTGTGGCTTAGGTGATCACATCTTCCTCCAGATGTCTCTGGAGATTGTACCACCAGATGCAGGCGAGGCCTTGGGTAGTTGCTGATGAGGTAGGGGTTTGGGGGAAGCTTATGCTAGGTCTCTGGGGCTTCAGTGTGTATGTGGGGGCATGGGATTTGTCCTCAGGACCTAGGGACTATAAAGCAGGGCTGTCCAGGAAGGAGCCCAGACACTCACCTTTAGGTACAGGTGAAGCCAGGGCACTGGTGGTCACTGATGTGGTAGAGATGCTTGGCTGTGTGGGGAGGCTGCTGCCAGATCTCTGGACATGGGACTCAGGATGTACAATCAGGGGATATGGCTCATAGAGAAGGGTCATTCAACCAGGAGCCCAGGCACTTACCTCCTCCATGTGCAAGTAGAGCCAAGGCTCCAGTCTGGATAATTTAAAAAGGCACTGAACTTTTAAAATATTTAAAAATTTAAAATAATATGGGGATTTTAAAAGTTCAGAATGTATTTTATATTATTATATTAGCATGAGGGTTTAAGGATAAACAAAGTAAATGTTTTTAATAGTTACTGTGTGTCAAGTTGACAGGGGATCATGTGTCTAGTTTTTGTCAATTTGTTATAAATTAGAGACACCGATGATTAACTTCCATTGAACTGGCCTATGGGTATGTCTGTGTCACATTTTTGTGATTAATGATTGATATTGGAGGGACATTCCCACTGTGGGTGGTGCTACCCCTGGGCAGGTGGTCTTGGGTTTCAGAAGAAAGCAAGCTGAGCACACCATGGAAAGCAAGACAGAAAGCATACTCCTTCATGGTCTCTGATTCAGTTTATGACTCCAGTTTCCTCCCTTAAGATCTTGTCTTGGCTGTCCTGATTGATGGATTATAATCTGTTCACAAAGTAATCCCCATCCTTCCTAAATTGCTTCTGGTTATGGTGTTTGCTATAGCAATAGGAAATGTAAATATCACAGTTTGCACCACCATGTTTTTCTATTTTGTTTTATAAAACATGATCTTGCTATGGAGCCAAAATCCCCTAAAATTCTTATCCTTCTGTACCAACTCCCCAAATTCTGGGATTATAGCATGTTCTAATATGCTTGCATTCACATTTTTATTTTAATTGCTCCAATAATTGTGCATATTTGTGAAGTACAGGATAGCATTCAGTATATGAATACAATGCATATTACTTCAAGGTAATTGTCATAAGTCTCATTTCAAATGTTTATTGCATCTTATATGTTGGGAACATTCAAAATCTTAGCCATTTTGCATGAAACAGAATTAACACATGTCAGACATATTTATCTTAATCTACTATCAAACACAGCTGTTGAGCAACTACTCAACTGCACCCCTTGTAAACACAGACCATGTCGCATTTCCTCACACTTCCTTGTGCTATGCATGATTCCAAACTTTCTACACTTAAATGAGAACATGCAGTATTTGACTTCCCATGACTGACTCATTTTACTTAGTACAGTGTTCTCCCATTTTATCCATGTTGCTGTAAATTACACAATTTAATCATTATTGTGGTTGAATAATATTCTACAGTATCTAACTACACACTTGAATGTGTTTTGATTGACTAAGATTCTAATTTTTATGTTTTCAAAATTTTTTTCATTGCATGTTTCATATCTTTGTTTCTCAGACTATAAATCATAGGATTAATTAGTGGAGTAAGCACAGAATAAAGCAGAGTCACAAGTTTCTGCATTCCTGCTTCATGCTCAGATGTTGGGCTCAGATACATGATCATCACTGAACCATAGAAAAGAGAAACCACAGTCACATGGGGTCCACAAGTGGACAAAGCCTTTCTTCTTCCATCTCTTGAAGGAACTCTAAACACAGCTCGTAGGATCAACATGTAAGATCCCATGATGTAGAGAAAAGGAATAAAGAGGAGCAGAGAAGTTATTACTGTCCAGAAAAATTCCATCAGTGGGGCTCTGGAACAGGTAAGGGCTAACAGAGGGCCAGGGTCACATAGGAAATGGTCTATAATCCTGGACCCACAGAAGGACATCTGGGAGATGATGATGATGGGAACGGGGAACCAGAGGAAACCAAGCACCCAGCAACTGATCACCAGGATGTTACAGAGGTGCCCAGTCATCAGGGCAGGATAGTGTAGAGGCCTGCAGATGGCAAGGTAGCGATCAAAGGCCATAACTGCCAGGAAAAAGCATTCTGTAGAACCCAAGGAGAAGAAGAAATAGAACTGCAGGAAGCACCCAGAGAAGGAGATGACCTTGGTGTCAGAGAGGAAGTTGGCCAGCATGTTGGGGACCGTGGAGGTGACATACCAGATCTCCAGGAAGGAGAAGTTGGCCAGCAGGAGGTACATGGGGGTGTGGAGTCTCTGATCCCAGCACACAGCACAGATGATGGAAGCATTGCCCATGAGTGTGAGGAGGTAGACAATAAAGAATAGCACAAAGAGGAGGATCTGCCCTTCTCTTGGGCAGGGGAAACCCAGGAGGATGAAGCCAGAGATGGTGCTGGAGTTACTGGGGCTGCTGAGGGTTTTCATCTGTCTGTGAGCTGTAAAGGCATGAGAAACAGTTGAATATCCTTGAAATAGTTGAGGGTGTAAAATAATTTTTGCCCATACAGGAAGTCATCATCTGAATGATGGAGCTCATGTTTCAGTCAATAACTACATTCATCCCCACATTGGTTGCCCTGGTTAAACCCAGTGAACCACACAGCAGAAGCATATGATAGTGGTTGATAAGAAGGAGGCTGTTAGGGAAAAAGCAGAATAAAAGAAGGTGGGGCACTGAGTGTGAACAGAATGCATTATATGCATGTATGGAACTCCAAAATCATAAAGTAATGAATTATATATTTAAACATATTTGTAAAATTTTGTAAACTATACAAAATTTCAGCATGTCTCTGATCTTCCAACTTCTATATTTTTAGTTAAATAAAATAAATAAATGATGCTACTTTTCAGAACTGCCTGACATTTTTGGCCACTTTAGCAAAAGACAGTCCCATAATTAGTTGAAACCTAAAATCTGTACCTATTGGGCAATGTTAGATATTTTCTTATAAAACAACTACTTTGTGTTCCATAAAAATAAAAAGCAGGAATACAGGACCTCCCTTTGCATTTATAAGGAGACATTTACTAATATAAAGGGCCTTGAAATGTAATTAAAAGTTTAGAATTGGTTATGAATGTTTCAAAGAGTTTTAGGAGACAAAAAATTAAATGAATAAGAATCTACACAAGGTGATTTCATTTATTGAATCATACCCCACATCTAAGACTCCTGTCAGTATACTACTTCCAATTCTACAAAACTTGGAGAAAATCTCCTAGATTAATATTCCCTACCTTAAACTGTGCCAGTGTCTTCATGTAAAACCCACGTAAACTTCAGCAAAGCTGGTGATGTCCATCTTCAGTTACATTGACCGTTCAGCACCCTAGGTAGCTAAAGTCAAGACCCTGCTGCAGCATTTCTACTGATTCTCATCGTGTTATCATTCTTAAAT
This sequence comes from Alexandromys fortis, assembly GCF_014885135.2. Lineage (NCBI taxonomy): Eukaryota > Metazoa > Chordata > Mammalia > Rodentia > Cricetidae > Alexandromys > Alexandromys fortis. The sequence continues at coordinate 14,885 of NW_026068315.1, forward strand.
ACTTTTGCTTTTAGAATTTTAAAAGATTATCTATAATATTTTGAATTTTCTTGGACATGCTTCTAATTGACAAACATAATACTAGTTTTGTTTTCAAATTTACATTTATGTATTTACTTATGTGTGTGTACACATATCCACATGCATGTGACCATGTCTGAGTACATACATGATGCAATGGGCATGTGGAGATCAGAAACAACACACATGAGTTGACTCTCCACTACCATTTAGGTCTTCAGGGATCAAACAAAGGTCACCAGACTTGGCATCAAGCACTCTTACCCATGGGACCATCTTGCCAGCTCTATATAAACTTATATGTAATAAAGCTCCAAATGAGGATATGATGTTCTTTCACCAATGATATTTTTGTCATAATTATGTGCCTTAATCTCAATTAACCCATTTTGATACTTTAAGAATTTCAAGTTTTCACTAGCCTTTTTATCATTTGAATTAACTTGAATAAAATTCAAGTTTTTAAATTTACAAAGACATTTAAAATCTTCCAAAAGGAATTCCATGATTGAAGGTATCTCTTTATTATATTGAAATTCTTAGAGATAAAACTAAATGAACGTTCTATTAATAAAGAAGGAAGAATATTAATTGGGTCCAACCAATAAGATTGCTCCTATAAATGTGAATCTGAGGGGGTAGGAAAGATGGCTCTGCATCACCTTTACCTGCTGCCTCCAGGAGAACCCAACACTTCCAGCCTCTGTAACAACCTGCACTCAGACGCACATCTCCAACACACACACGATTAAAAACAACAAAAGTGAGTTAAAATTGTCTGATATAAATGCAGCAGAAACCCCCAAAGAGTCAAGGCTTTGAAAAACACTATGACACATCCAGACTTATCTCAGAGTAACTTTGACTTAGAAATACTCACAGGTTTGTTTAACTCTTTTGTACAAACAGTCTCCATTGACAATGTTGACCATTCTTTTCTTGAGAGCTCATATGTTTTTCTTAAGTGAATATTTATTACTTTTGTTAGTAACAACTTCAATAATAATATTTGCTAGCAAGGACAATTGAACAACAATGCAAAATAAATCCAGTTACCCTTTCTAATGAGAAAGTAATAGGTAAATTTATTTATGTTGCAAAAGTCTAGGCAATCTTGATTTATAAGTCTGTATATCCTTGCTTCATGAGTTGTGACAATTTTGTATTATTATCTCAATTCTTCTGAAATATCCCCAAATACCTGGTATACCACCAACATAACAGGATACTTAAAATTATCAATAACAAATAAGAATTACAATAACTTAGATATTATGCTAAATCTCCCTTAGAATTAGACCAGTCACTCTTTATGAGTTTATGAATTTGAAGGCAAAGTAGAACTAAAGGACAACAAATTATTTCAGGCTTTTTAAACATCAAAGTATTTTATATAGTACAGATAACTGTAGACAAAGGTAGAAATATACAATCTAATCAAAGAGTATGATTTGTTAGTCAAAATGTCCTCCATTGTTATCTTTATGTCTATAGACCATACTATATTCTTTACTATTTCAACTTTAGATATAATATTCCACTTATAACACAGGTAAATATTATGTCAAATTATCAGGGTGGAATAAAAGAGTAATTAGAACCAGATCATAAAAGCTGGTAAATTTTATACAATTCAAAGGCTAATTCCTTACTAGATTTATTATTTCTCTCTCTGAAAGACTGTTTTCCTTGCTCTCAACCCCATATTACCAGACATGAATTTTTCTAATGTTATGGGACAAAAATTATTCAGCTTTCACATGCAGATAGCATCTGTGAAAGTGTGTTTGCTAAATGTCTCAATTTATGACTTTTTTATGATACAATTATTAAAACATTATGAAATTGTTTTCAGTGTGTAATACGTCTTTTTGGGAGACCTGAATTTGTGTTTCTTCGCTATGTGTACTCATGTGGAGTAGACTATTTCTTATGTGCAATGAGGTGGGAGCTGTGTTTTTGTTTTGACAATGTGCAATCTGGTACGTGGTTTAAAGCAGCTCCCTCTCAGAGTAATTTCCCAAGGATAAACCTTACAAACTGTCCTTGGAAATGGGAAATTTGTGAAAGTATTTAATGTTAATAAATATGACATGAGTTGAGAAAAGAATGTCTTCATTAGCCTGCTGTTACTTGATTTTATACTTAAATATACCAACAGTCTCCTCTGCTAACATATTGTAAACTGATCAGTTTATTCCGGTCCCAGCCACTTTGTGTTGTGACCTAGGAAATTAGACATGAAGAAAGGATTTCAGGGCTGTGTGGGTTTCTGGGCAATAATTTAATATCCTGG
>NW_026068315.1:21905-28038 GCF_014885135.2 Alexandromys fortis
ATACATGATGCAATGGGCATGTGGAGATCAGAAACAACACACATGAGTTGACTCTCCACTACCATTTAGGTCTTCAGGGATCAAACAAAGGTCACCAGACTTGGCATCAAGCACTCTTACCCATGGGACCATCTTGCCAGCTCTATATAAACTTATATGTAATAAAGCTCCAAATGAGGATATGATGTTCTTTCACCAATGATATTTTTGTCATAATTATGTGCCTTAATCTCAATTAACCCATTTTGATACTTTAAGAATTTCAAGTTTTCACTAGCCTTTTTATCATTTGAATTAACTTGAATAAAATTCAAGTTTTTAAATTTACAAAGACATTTAAAATCTTCCAAAAGGAATTCCATGATTGAAGGTATCTCTTTATTATATTGAAATTCTTAGAGATAAAACTAAATGAACGTTCTATTAATAAAGAAGGAAGAATATTAATTGGGTCCAACCAATAAGATTGCTCCTATAAATGTGAATCTGAGGGGGTAGGAAAGATGGCTCTGCATCACCTTTACCTGCTGCCTCCAGGAGAACCCAACACTTCCAGCCTCTGTAACAACCTGCACTCAGATGCACATCTCCAACACACACACGATTAAAAACAACAAAAGTGAGTTAAAATTGTCTGATATAAATGCAGCAGAAACCCCCAAAGAGTCAAGGCTTTGAAAAACACTATGACACATCCAGACTTATCTCAGAGTAACTTTGACTTAGAAATACTCACAGGTTTGTTTAACTCTTTTGTACAAACAGTCTCCATTGACAATGTTCACCATATTTTATAACTTGAGAGCCATATTTTTGCTTAAGTGAATAGTTGGAACTTCTGTTATTAAAAACTTTAATAATAATATTTGATAGTATATATCAAAACTATCATAGTCCAATTTCTCTTTCTAATTAAAAATACTATGACTAAATTATTTTGCAAAAACCCACAGAATGTTCATTTATAAGTCTGGTTTTTGTTTCTATCCTTGTTTCATGGGAAAAGACAATTTTACTAAGTATTTTAAAGTTGTATTATACTATTATCTAAATTTATCTGAAATATCCCCAAATACTTATTGTACAACCAACCAGCATAACAGGATACTTAAAATTGTTGATAACAAATAAGAATTACAATATCTTAGATATCATGGTAAATTTCCTTTAGAGATTTATAAATATGGAATCACATTTGTCAGAAGGCAAACTAGAAATAAAGGATAATAAATTATTTCAAACAATGTTTTTCAATAGTATATATAACTATAAACAAAGGGGGAAATACGCAGTCTAGTCAAAGAGAATGATTGGCCCGCCAAAATACCTGTTTTCCTCCACTGCAGTTTGTACTTATTAGAACAAACTGTGTTCATGTTTTTTTTCAGCTTTAGATATAGTATTCCCATTATGTAACAGGTAAATGCTGTGTCCAGTTCACAGTGTGGAATAAAAGAGAAGGCTGGTAAATGATATAATTCAATCACTAATTCCTTAGTGGATTTACTGTTTTTTTATCCTGAAAACTGTTTTCCTGACTTCTCAGCCCCATGTTTATCAGAAATTATTTAGCTTTTACATGCACATAACATCTGATAATAATGTATTTGCTAAATGTCTCAATTTATGACTTTCTTTGTGATACAATCAATAAAATATCATGTAAATATTTTCATTGTGTAACATGTCCTTTTGGAGACCTGCATTTGTGTTTCTAGGCTATGTGTACTCATGTGGAGTAAACTATTTCTTATGTGCAGTGAGGTGGGAGCTGTGTTTTTGTATTGACAATGAGCAATATGGTGCGTTGTTTAGAGCAGCTCTCTCTCTCAGGGTAGTTTCCAAAGAATAAACCTTAAAAACTGTTTTGGGAAATGGGAAATTTGTGAGAGTTTTCAATGGTGACAAAATTAAATGTGAGCTTAGGAAAGAATGGTTTCAGTAGACTGCTGTTACTTGATTTTTGTCTTCGTCCACTTTGTGTTGTGACCTCGGAAATGGGACATGAAAGCAGGATTTCAGGGCTGTGTGGACTTCTGGGTAATAATTTACCATCCCGGGTGTGTTTCATTGTTACTCTCTTTCCCCTGAAGCTAAGCCACAGAAACAAAGTAGAACATTTAGCTGTGCATTTCCACTAGTTAGCTTCCCATCCATCTAGACAATAAAGTATGTCAGCGTACTCCATGGCCTCACTGACCTGAAAATGGTGTGTGATAAGTCACCCCCTTGAAAGCTAGACCATTTGAGTTTGAGGAAAGCCCCTGTGCTGTATGTGTTAGACAAGTTATGACTCCTTCATACATTGGTTCCCTCTCCTGGAAGTTGGAAAGTGGCAGTCCCGACCCTGTAGTGTGTTTTGAGAATTAGATAGATACATTTTGTCAAGTGCCTGGCATCCAGTAAGCACTCCTATTGTACTTAGATAAAATTAGAATCTGGAGAGTGCCCACCTGTGTCCTCTAACGGCTGTGCTGTTGTGGAAGGACAGACGCCAGCATGGATATGACAATTAAACAGCACAACTGAGGAATTTCTACAAAGCACTTATTTACCTCTATTAATTTCTCCTAATATCCAGTGATATAGCAATGCCTTCCAGACAGGGTTACTGTGAAGTGTGCTGAGCAAGGCGGTGAATAGACAAGGTGAAGGCACACGCCTGCATCTCACACCTCATAGACTCACAAAGTGAAGCATGAACTGTTTTCAAGGCCATAGATTCATCAACTATATTTTACCATTTTCCTTAGCTAACCATTACATTACCTTCCTTCTTGACTCAGAAGAGACACTATCAAGAGAAGCATCTTAAACAGCTTTTTCCAGGATTATCTGAGGGCAGAGGTAGCTGACTTTATAACAGCCAACTGGAAGAGAAAGTGAAAAACTGTTGTCTGAAGGTCAGCGGAGAATTTTCTGCAGGATCCTGGGCATGCTCTGTGCTCTTTTATTCTGCAGAACTATTTGAGAACAGAGCTCTCTACTTCTTATTCCCTTGCTCACTCTGCCCTCTGGGCATTGTGTCCTAATTTCTGATTCTCATTTTCACCCAGGTGCAGAGGAAGTCATTCATTTTGTTAGGTCTTAATCTCTTAGAGGTCTCTCAATCTCTCTCTATCTTTTTATTCTATGTGTCTTTCACATACAGTATCTTGATCCCATTCATTTCCCTGTCCCTTTGCATCTACCCTCTCCCCCAGCACACCATCAAAATAAAACAAACTTTAAGAAAAAAAAAGGAAAATAAAATAAAACAAAAGGGATAAATTTAAAAATCTTGCCATGTAATCTTCAGTGTTACACACTGAGTTACACTGGGAACCCCTTTGTTCATTTATCTTTACTTGCAAGGAAAGATAAGTCTTTTACTTGTAAAGAATCATTGGTCTGGTTGTAGGCCTATGATTCCTAAAACTCTACTGACACTGGGCCCTCAGTAGGGAGATCCTATGGTTGGCCTGTGTTGTGGAGATCCTGAGGTTTTAGGTCTGCAGGTCAGGTCCCTTCATGTGCTCCAACAGATCATAGATGGATTGGATGATGGGGTGGGCCCAGTGTCCTTGGGTCTGATGCTGGGCAGCTATGGGTTTGGTCTGCTAGGTGCGAAATTTGGATAACTTTTCTAAGGTTACAGCTTCAGGGCTGGCTTACCCATACCTGTACTCACAGGGTTGGCTCTATTGTGGTTCCCTAGGGAGTTACAGGGTTTGTTATCCTGCGTGTTGTAGCTGGTGCAGGTCAGGGATAGCTCTACCACTTTTATGACCACAGGGCCAGTTTTCCCTCATGCTACCTTCACTGATGGGTATATGTGGGGGAGAGCTTCATTTTCCTGTCCATGTCACCACAAGACAGATGGGAAATAGGGAGGTCTTATCCATGCTCACAACCTCAGGGCTAGATCACTCACCCCTCTTCCATCTGAGTTGGCTCTGTTGTGCTGCCCTGGCAATATACAGGGCCTACTCTCCCAAGGGTTGCAGGTCGTGGAAATCAAAGAAAGCTCTACTACTCTTGTTACTTCAGGATCAGCTCCACTTCCTGCCTTAAACATTGATGGGATGTGGCAGATGGAGGGCATCTCTACCCAGCTCATGCGGGGGATAGGTCTCCCCAGTCACATTCTCACAGTTGTCTCCCTGTGCTCTGATCAACAGTGTGGTCTCTGCTATACTGCCCAAAGTGAAGAACGAGCTTTCCAATGTGTTGTCGCTAGTCAAAGGGTCAGCTCCTTACTATCTCAGCCAGCACCCGTCCTTTCTAATCTCTGATGGGGAAGCTCTGTCAACTAATCACATCTAGTTAAGGTCCTCCCAGTGTTTCTTCCTGGGCTCCAGGTAGCCACACCTTAATTAGATGTGATTGGTTGACAGAGCTTCCCCATCATCTCCCCCTTTTGTCTAAACAAGATCAATCTAAACCTAATACAACTATATACAATAGGAACAGATACCACATGCAAAATTACAAACAACAAACAATGTTAAGCAAGGAACACATAACAAAAGTTTTACTAAACATTCTATTTCAAGGAGTCTAAATATTGCATTGAAATTAAGCTTGTCTAAATCATGAGGAAGGTAACTACAATTATGTAATCTTCAACTCCATCGAAGATCTGAGAAGGGAAACAATATTACTTGAGTAAACAGGAAGTGCAATCAAGAAACTTCCAAAATGTGAAACAAATGACAGAGACAACTTACTACCTGGGCAATCATCCAAAGTCTCATTTGCAATGTTGAGGCAACCAACTTTGGCTAAGGCCTAACGTGACTGACATACCATTTTCAAAGTCAAAATCTTTTCAGAACTATCTTACCCTGTCTTGGCAGGATATGAGAATCCTGTTTTATCTATTTATGGATACTATGTATCTCTATCAGTGGTTGAAGTATGGGCATTTCTTTGCCCAAAGGCCAGTTCTGCCAAGAAGAAAGGCTCCAGGTGAAGTGTCTTTGGTGCTCGATATTCTCTCAGGAATAGATCGGAGTTGCCAGGAGCAATTGTGTCTCAATACTACAGAACTCTAAGTTAGATTAAAGGCCATTTTCTACAGCTCTTTGAAGAGGTTAAAGATTATCTATCTATACTGAATATAATCTTTATGTATCTAAAGAACCTGGTTAGTCTAATTATAAATATGACTATCATAGATGACTATTGATCTATAATGCTCAATACCTATTTAACTTAAAGACTAAGACAATAAACAACTGTGCAATAAATGAGAACAATGATCTTCAAATGTAAACAATATATAAGTATGATCAGAGGTAATAATGTACACTGCAATATGGTAAATATATATCAACACATAAACAATGTCTTAAACAGAGGTAGAAACATACATACATATAATATTTAATATAATTTAACTTTGTATCAATATACAAGAATATACCAATATAATTGTCTAAAAACAATAACTCACAAATACCAATCTATTATCCCATCATCCAATTATTCCTCTCTTTTTTTTTTCAAAAAGATCACTAAGCCTATGGAATTCCTCCCCCATCACTCAACCGTATACCAGTTATAATCAATTTCTAAATGATGTCCCTAAGCCTGAGGGCAAACTTTGCTTGGAGAGGGGATGTCATCCTCTAAAACTGATTTCAGCTGTTATGGGGACAACGTTTTTTCTAGGGGATCCTGTAAAAGTAAATGATGGTTAAATTCCAAGATTAGTGTCTGGTAAAATTGCAAATAGTCTCTGAGTATTTTGTGGAGGTCTGGCCAGGATGTTGTAAAAGATGTGCACCATTTCAGCTAGCCAAGTTGGAACCGTCTTGTGCAGCTGGTACCCCAAACAGGTCTTGTAGTAATGCTATCAGTATCATGATGTCATATCAACCAGGTGGAGTTGTTATTATGGGGACCCATCTTCTTTCTGGAAACTTCAAAGATTAGTGCAGGGAAATTTATTGTTCATTATGGAAAACTTAAGCATTATCTATATAGACATATACATATATTTTTAATGAAAGGTATGATAAAGACAAAAATAGATATGAAGAAAAGCAAAGAAGTTTTATAAATCATTTTTCCTTCTGTCCCATATCATGGCTCTTGACATGAGACAAATCTCTGGGTTTTCTCTTTTTTTTTTAATATAATTTTTTTT
>NW_026068315.1:32039-42609 GCF_014885135.2 Alexandromys fortis
CCCGTCGAGCTGGAAGTCCTCAGCACCCAAACATGGACAACCGTCCAGATGGAACTCCACAGCACCTAAACAGGGCCACCTGGTAGCCCAGTGATCCAGGGACAGAAGGAAGGATGGGGCAGGCAGTGCAGGATCCAGGAGAGCACCTCTCTGAGTTTTCTCTTAACAACAGGCTTGGAATTAGACAAGGACTGAGCCAGAGTAAAACTCCAAAACCAGCTCTCTATATATTTATAAATGTAAATACATTCACACCCACATACACACATATGTATGTGTATATGTGAGTATATGTTGTTGAATGATTTCACTTATGGAACCTATTCAATTTTCTTGCTGATCCTTATTGGATTGTAAATTGTTTCCATCTGTCAGCATGCAAACATCCAGGGTCCATTGAATTTTTTGAAGATGATAAGAACAGAACCCTGCCCCCATCCTATGTTTTTTTTGGAGTAATGATACTTACATCCGCACCTGTGTTTAAAAAGCCTTCAATCAAAATGCCATTTATACACACTTTTAGCTTTGGTCCTTGTTCATTTATAGAAGTCTGCCAGAATATAAGTTTCCTCTGTTCCAGCAGAGTTCTTGACTCATTCTCCACATTTTTTATTTTTTGTTTATTTATTAAAGATTTCTGTTTCCTCCCCACCACCGCCTCCCATTTCCCTCCCCCTCCCCCGATCAAGTCCCCCTCCCTCATCAGCCCAAAGAGCAATCAGGGTTCCCTGCCCTGTGTGAAGTCCAAGGACCACCCACCTCCATCCAGGTCTAGTAAGGTGAGCATCCAAACTGCCTAGGCTCCCACAAAGCCAGTATGTGCAGTAGGATCAAAAACCCATTGCCATTGTTCTTGAGTTCTCAGTAGTCCTCATTGTCTGCTATATTCAGCGAGTCCGGTTTTATCCCAGGCTTTTTCAGACCCAGGCCAGCTGGCCTTGGTGAGTTCCCGATAGAACATCCCCATTGTCTCAGTGTGTGGGTGCACCCCTCGCGGTCCTGAGTTCCTTGCTCGTACACTCTCTCCTTCTGCTCCTGATTTGGACCTTGAGATTTCAGTCCGGTGCTCCAATGTGGGTCTCTGTCTCCTTTCATCATCTGATGAAGGTTAATATTCAGGAAGATGCCTATATGTTTTTCTTTGGGTTCACCTTATTTAGCTCCCCTTTATTGCTTTCAACAGTAGGCACAGGACCTTCTAATTTTCCTGATGAGACACATTCTCCACAGTAACTGGAAATAACTGGACCACATTTGTCATGAGGGCCTGTGAGAGGCCCTCCACAGCATTTCCCAATGGTATCGGGTTGCCTTGTCTATCTCTTGTTGACCTACATTCATTGGTCTAATGTTGACCTTTGCCACACCTCCTACATAAACCTGAAGGCTGAGTCTTCCTATTCCTGTTATTTCCAGAAGAGGCATTATTCCTGGAAATCTGTTGTCTACAATCCCTTCTCATATGTCCCATTTTACCACAATTAAAACATTTGGTATTCTGATGTCATCTCTTACCATTGGAAATTGCTTCTCCAACCCACACTTCAGTACCACAGTCAAGTGTCTCAACATTCATTGTATGCAAGACCATGGGTGTATGCAAGATCCATGGGTGTTGATGTGATCTTTAAAGGCTTCAGGATCCTTTTGCACTCTGCATTGACATTCTCATAAGCTAAAGATTCAATTATTATACATCTAGCACCTGGGTCAGTTATCCCTATTTGTACAGCCCTAGTTAGTCTTTGCAAAAAGTCACTAAAAGTTTCTCTCTGACCCTCCTTAACCCTAAGATATAACTCAATTCTCTGTCCTGATTCCTGAACCCTGTCCCAAGCCTTTAAAGCTGCTGTGGTACATATGGGCATGGTGTGGTCATTGTAATGAGCTTGATCCTGCGGATCAGAGTAAAGTCCATCACCTAGAATTTAATCTAGGGAAATCTCAGTTCCTTTTGCTCTTTCCTGTTGCTTATGGAGATAGAAACAGAGACCCACACTGGAGCACTGGACTGAGCTCCCAAGGTCCCAATGAGGAGCAGATGGAGGGAGAACACGAGCAAGGATGTCAGGACCACGGGGGGTGCACCCACCCACTGAGACAGTGGGGCTGATCTATTGGGAGCTCACCAAGGCCAGCTGGACTGTGACTGTAAAAGCATGGGATAAAACCGGACTCTGATCATGGCGAACAATGAGGACTGATGAGAAGCCAAGGTCAATGGCAAGGGGTTTTGATCCTACTTCATGTTCCGGCTTGGTGGGAGCCTAGCCAGTTTGGATGTTCACCTTCCTAGACATGGATGGAGGGGGGAGGACCTTGGACTTTCCACATGGCAGGGAACCATGACTACTCTTTGGATTGGAGAGGGAGGGGGAAAGGAGTAGGGGGAGGGGGAGAAGAATGGGGGGAGGGGGAGAAGAGTGAGGGGAGGGGGGGAAGAGTGAGGGGAGGGGGAGGGGAATGGGAGGCTGGGAGGAGGCGGAAACTTTTTTTTCTTATTCTCAATAAAAAAAATCTTAAAAAAAGAATTCCCACTTCTTTTTTAAGAAAGCATCTACAATACAATTGCAGTCTACTTTCTAGTACAGCTGAGATTAACAGAGCCCAATCGTGAGGTGGCTTTGTTACTGAAAGCTCAGTTTTTGACCATCTCTCTAACAAAGGATGAATGTAGTCTGTAAGTCACAATTGCTTGTTTAATTTTTTTTTAAAATCACTCATACATGCGGGCTCCCATGTATGTATTTCTTGATAACCTTAGGGTATTTGGAGCCAGCTAATTTTCCTGGTGTTATTACTGGAAAGGCAGGTAGAACTCTGGAGAAGCTATCCTGGAGAGTTTTACATACTGACAAAGTTAAATTTTGCTGTCTTACTTTTTGCTCCTGGTCATCAAAGTTGATAATTTCCTCAATCTTTTTAAATCTGTTTACCATTGCCTTCTGTAAGGTCTGGATCTCCTGTCCATGTTCTGCTCTAATGCCCTCACTTAGAGATAATATCTCATCCTAGGACATAATCTTTATAGCATGTATAATACCTTCTTGGATGGACGTTCTATCAGTCAATCTGTCATACCCCTTCAACTAAGTCTGATTAATACATTCAACAGTGCAAATCCTCTCAAATAATGTTTCAGCACCCACTGCCATGGACTGGATTTTATGTACCAAATCAGCCATTTCCTTCTCCAGCATGCTGAATCTCTCTCTAAATGAATTACTATTAGACTGTACTTTTTCCAAAAATACCTCAGTTGACCTAGTCGTATTAAACAAAGTCCTGGTATCCTCCTACAGATCTGCAATCTCTTTCTTGAAGAGTTTGGTATCAGTCTGTATTGTGTGTAAAAGTATCTCAGCCGACTGAAAATTGTTAGTTAAGATGGTCATATTCTTCCTGAGATTTCCAACTTCTTTTTTAAGAAGCCTGGATTCAGCCTGTAAAGACTGCATCATTTTCCTATTGTCAAACCATATTTTTATGAAAAAAAAGGACAGAGTACAAGAAACAAAGTGAACCCTAGAAATAGAAATGTATGAGGGACCTCATATGCATCTTGTAAGACCTCACACATGGTATAAGTGAAAAGGGATGGAAACCTTGGACGGTTAGATTGTCTGACATATTGCCCTTTTTAAATTCAAAATAATAAATCTTACCTGTGGTTCAATTGGCTGGAGTAGGTGCAATAACTGTTGCCTGCCAGTAGATGTTGGGGTGCACCTGAATCCACGTGTTTGGCTTTAGATGGCTGAATTTAAAGGAAATCTTGAAAAATATTTTTTCAGAAGTTTTTTTTTTTTTTAAATAAATCACAGACCATGTGCTCTGTGAATGTCTTTGGCTGTCCAGTAGTCTTCAGCTCCGACAGTGCGGCAGCAGTGGCTGGACCCAAAGCCTGCAGTGCAGCGCAGGATGGGGTGAGTGTGCAGTGGCAGGGCAGCGGGGGGTGGGGCTGAGGGAAGCTGAGGGGGCAGTCTATGTTCATGGCACGTGAGCAGCACTGGGCATGGAGCCAAGAGAAGCTGAGGGGGCAGTCTATGTTCATGGCATGTGAGCAGCACTGGGCATGGAGCCAAGAGAAGCTGAGGGGGCAGTCTATGTCCAAATGAACGCCTATGGGGCTTGGAGCTGGGGTGCCAAGCTGGGACAGTCTGTGCCCAAATGAATGCGGCGTGGCTGTGGCTGGCCAGAGCGACCAGAGACTCTAGTGACCCCACGTTTGGGTGACAGATATTGCAAATTTGGTCGGTACGATAAATAACCAGGCCAGCTCAAGAATACCAATTATATTTTAATGGTTATAAGGCGAAGCTCACACTACAAGAATGGGAGGTTTGACTTTCTATCTGTCCGGCGGGAGCCGGACAGTGAGCAAGAGCAAGAAAGAGCAGGCATCTGGGTCCTCCCAGTTTTTCTTCCTGGGTCCCAGGTAGCCATGCATTAACAAGATGTGATTGGTTGCCAGAGCTTCCCCATCAGATCTCTTCAGATTTGCATCTGTCTCTAGAACCTTAACCATTTCTGTCTCTCTCTTTTCCATAAACCTCCACACTATATCCCTGCTCTCACTAATAGTGTCTATCCGGCTGGGCTGCCAGGTACCAGATGGGCTCTTGTTTAATTCTTGGAGCCTGGAGTGGATATATCCAGGGTTCTGTGTGGGTCTCATTGTCCCATTCAGGTTGCCCTGGTGGTGTGCTGGGCCATGCTTCTTTATCACAAAGAGATCATTAGAGTGCCCAACCGTCTGGTGCCATAGGTCCATAGACGCTGAACTAGTTTGTGGTCAGTGCATTTGGCTGCTTGGTGTGGAGTAGGGAGTTTCTCTGGAGTGAATCAAAGAAGAAATCAAAAAGAAATTAAAATTTTCCTGGAATTCAATGAATATGAAAACAATATAAGAAAATTGCTTGTACACATTAAAATCAGTTCTCAAGGAGAAATTTGCAGTTCTGAGTTCCTGCAGTTGAAGAAGAGACATAAATATATGACTCAATAATTTGAAAAAACAAAAACGTACCTCAATATGGTAGTAGATGGCAAGAAAAATAAAAGTAAGAGTAGAAATTAATGGAACATTAACAAAGAAACAATACAAGGAGTCACCAAACACTCTTTTTGAGAAGTTAAACAAAACTGAGTGACCTTTGACCCAATTATTCAAAACAAAGGAAAAATTACCCAAATTAACATAATCAGATATAAACAAGAAAATATTACAACAGAAAACAACGATATTAAGAATGATATTTTTATTTTATTATATTTTTAATACAAATTTTTAAAAATTTTATATATGAATCCCAGTTCCCTCTCTTTCCCCTTCTTCCTCTCCTACAACCTTTCTGCCACCCTTCCTCCCAGAAGGTGAGGCCCCCCATAGGGAGTCAACAAAGTTTGTCATATCACTTGAGTCATGACCAAGGCACTCTTCCCTGTATCTGGTCTGATCAAGGTATCCCTCCAAAGGGACTTGAACTAGGAATGAAGTCTGGTTCCATGACCAGTGGACCCACAAACTGCCCAAACCACACAACTGTCAGCCACATTTAGAGGGCCTAGTTCTGTCTTATACAGGTTCCCTGGCTGTCAGTCCAGAGTCAGTGAGCTCCCATAAATAAGGCCAGCTGTTTCTGTGGGTTACCCTCTTCCTTCTCTCTATGACTGGACTCCAAGAACTGAGCCCAATGCTTAGCTGTGGATCTCTGCATATGTTTCCATCAGTCGAGGGATGAAGGTTCTATGATGACAATTAAGGTAGTCATCAATGTGATTAAAGGGGAAGGCAAGTTCAGGTACCATCTCCACTATTGCTTAGATTTTTAACTCGGGTCGTCTTTGTGGATTCCTGAGAATTTCCCTAGTACCAGTTTTCTCAGTAACCCCATAATGGCTCCCCCTATCAAGCTTTTTCCTTGCTGTCCCTTCCTGTCCTTCCCCATCTTGACTTTCCTGATCCCTTGTTCTCCTTTCCCCTCCTCACTTCCATTTCCCCCTTTCCTGCATAGTCCCAATTTGTTCAGATCTTGTCTGTTTCCCCTTCCCAGGTGGATCCACGTATGTCTTCCTTAGGGTCCTTCTAGTTTTCTGACTTCTCTAGGGTTGTGGGCTGTAGGCTGGTTATCCTTTGCTTTATGTCTAACATCCACTTACGAGTGAGCACATACTGTGTTTGTCTTTCAGGGTCTGGACTCAGGATGTCTTTTTCTATCCATTTGGATGCAAATTTCAAGGTGTCATTTTTTTTAATCTCTAAGCTGTATAAATGTTTCACATTGTGTAAATGTACTTCATTGTGTAAATTACCACATTTTCTTTTTCCATTCTTCAGTTGAGGGGAATCTAGGTTGTTTCCAGGTTCTGGCTATTATGAATAATGCTGCTATAAGTGTAGTTGAGCAAATGTCTTTGTGGTGTGAACGTGTGTGCTTTGAGTATATACCTAAGAGTGGTATTGAAGTAGATTGATTCCCAATTTTCTGAGAACTCACCATACTGATTTCCAAAGCTGCTATACAAGTTTGTTCTCCTACCAGCAATAGAGGGGTGTTTCCCTTACTCCACATCCTCTCCAACATAAGCTATCATTAGTGTTTTTGATCTTAACCATTCTGACAGGAGTGAGATGAAATCTAAGAGTTGTGTTGATCTGCATTTCCTTGATGGTTAAAGATGTTGAGAAGTTCTTTACGTGTTCTTTGGCCATTTGACAGTCCTCTGTTGAGAATTCTTTTTTTTAATTATTTTTCCAATTTACACTTCCTCACCTCCTCCCATTCCCCTCCCACTCCTCCACTCACCCTCCTTGCTCCCCCTCCCTCCTTAAGAGAGGGGAGGGAACACTGCCCTGTGGGAAGTCCAAAGCCCTCCCTCCATCCAGGCCTAGGAAGCTTTGCATCCAAATAGACTAGGGTCCCAAAAAGCCAGTACTTGCAGTAGAAACAAGCCCCAGTGCCTTTATAAATGGCTTCTCAGTCAGCCCCCACTGTCAGCCACAGAGAGTCCGGTTTGATCACATGCTCATTCAGTCCTCGTCCTGCTGGATTTGGTAAGCTCCACTGTCTCAGTGAGTGGACCAACCCCTCGCGGTCCTGACTTCCTTGCTCATCTTATCCCTCCTTCTGCTCTTCAACTGGACCTTGGGGGTATCAGTCCATTGCTCTGATGAGGGTCTCTGTCTCTATCTCCATCTGTTGCCAGATGAAGATTCTATGGTGATATTTGAGATAATCATCAGTGTGATGGTGGGGCAAGGCCAGTTCAGGCATCCTATCCTCTGCTGCCCAAGGACCTAGCTGGGGACATCCCCATGGACACCTGGGATCCCCTCTAGAGCCAAGTCTCTTGCCAGCCATAAAATGGCTCCCTTAATGTGGATATCTTCTTCCCTGCTCCTATATATGTCCTTCCTCCATCTCCATCCTCCCACTCCCCCAAGCTCTCTCCAGTCTTATCCCTTCTCTCTCCCCATCTCCCCTTCTCCCAACACCACCCCCACCCCCATGCTCACAACTTTTGCCTAGTAATCTTGTTTGCTTCCAATTTCCATAAGGATCTATATATGTTTTTCTTTGGGTTCACCTTATTATTTGGCTTTTCTAGGCTTGTGAACTATAGGCTTAATGTCCTTTGTTTATGGCTAGAGTCCACTAATGAGTGAGTACATACCATATTCATCTTTTTGGGTCTGGGTTATCTCACTCAGGATAATATTTTCTATTTCCATTCATTTGCTTGTAAAATTCAAGATGTCATTATTTTTTACCCCTGAGTAGTACTCTAATGTGTATATATTCCACACTTTCTTTATTCATTCTTCCATTTAGGGGCATCTAGGTTGTTTCCAGGATCTGGCTAATACAAATAATGCTGCTATGAACATTGTTGAACAAATTATTTTGTAGTATGATTGGGCATCTCTTGAGTATATTCCCAAGAGTGGAACTGCTGGATCCTGAGGTAGGTTGACTCCCAATTTTCTAAGAAACTGCCACACTGATTTCCAAAGTGGTTGCACAAGTTTGCATTCCCACCAGCAATGCAGGAGTGTGCCCCTTACTCCACATCCTCTCCAGCAAAGGCTATAATTAGTGTTTTTGATTTTAGCTATTCTGAGAGGTGTAAGATGGTATCTCAAAGTTGTTTTGATTTGCATTTCTCTAATCACTAAGGAAGTTGAACATGGCCTTAAGTGTTTCCATCCAAACTTTGTCTGCTGAGAATTCTCTTTTCAGTACAGTACCCCATTTTTTAATTGGATTAATTAGAATTTTCATGTACAGATTCTTGAGTTCTTTATATATTTTGGAAATCAGACCTTTGTCTGTTGTGGGGTTGGTGAAGATCTTCTCCCAGCCAGTAGGTTGTCTTTTTGTCTTAATGACAGTGTCCTTTGCTTCACAGAAGCTTCTCAGTTTCAAAAGGTCCCATTTATTCACTGCTTCTCTTGTTGTCTGTGCTCCTGGGGTTGTACATAGGAGGTGGTCTCCTGTGCTCATGTGTTGCAATCTACTTCCCACTGTCTCTTCTATCAGGTTCAGTGTGGTCAGATTTATATTGAGGTCTTTAATCCATTTGGACTTGAGATAGATATGGATCTATTTTCATCCTTCTACAGGTTGACATCCAGTCATGCCAGCACCATTTGTTAAAGATCTTTCTTTCTTCCATTGTATACTTTTAGCTCCCTTGTCAAAAATCAAGTGTTCATAGGTTTGCTGTTTAATATCCGGGTCTTCGATTTGATTCCATTGGTCATAGTCTCAGTTTTTATGCCAATACCAAGCTGTTTTCATTACTGTAGCTTTGTAATAGAGTTTGAAATCAAGGATGGTAATGCCTCCAGAGGTACTTTTATTGTATAGGATTGTTTTGGCTATCCTGGATTTTTTGTTTTTCTGTATAATGTTGATTATTGTTTTCTCAAGTTCTGTGAAGAATTTTGTTGGGATTTTGATAAGGATTGTGTTGAATTTATAGATTGTCTTTGGTAGAACTGCCATTTTTACTATGTAGATCCTACCCATCCAAGAGCATGGGAGATCCTTCCATTTTCCGGTGTCCTCTTCAATTTCTTTCTTCAAAGTCTTAAAATTTTTGTCAAATAGATCCTTTCACTTCCTTGGTTAGTATAACCCCAAGATATTTTATGCTATTTGTGGCTATTGTGAAAGGTGAAGTTTCTCTGATTTCTTTCTCTGCTTCTCTATCCTTTGTGTATAGAAGGGCTACTGATTTTTTTTGAGTTGATCTTGTATCCTGCCACATCACTGAAGGTATTTATCAGCTGTAGGAGTTTTTTGGTAGAGTTTTTGGGGTCACTAATGTACACTCTCATATCATCTGCAAATAACAAAAGTTTAGTTTGACTTCTTCCTTTCCAATTTGTTTTTCCTTGATCTCCTTATGTTGTGTTATTGCTATTGCTAGAAGTTCAAGCACTATGTTGAAGAGATATGGTGAGAGTGTACAGCCTTGTCTTGTTCCTGATTGTAGTGGAATGGCTTTGAGTTTCTCTCCATTTAATTTGATATTAGCTGTTGGCTTGCTGTTCATTGCTTATATTATATTTAGGTATGATCCTTGTATTCCTAACCTCTCCAAGACCTTTATCATAAAGGGGTGTTGAATTTTGTCAAATGCTTTTTCAGCATCTAGTGAAATGATCATATTTCTTTTTCTTTCAGCTTATTTATATGATGGATTACATTGATAGATTTTCATATGTGGAACCAGCCATGTATCTCTGGGATGACATCTACTTGATCATCATGTATAATTTTTTGGATGTGTTCTTGGATTCTGTTTGCCAGTATTTTATTGAGAATTTTTTGTATCGATGTTCATGAGCAAGATTGGTCTGTAATTCTCTTTCTTGGTTGGGTCTTTGTTTGGTTTTGGAATTAAGGTAACTGTAGCTTTATAAAAAGACTTTCAAAGATTCTTCTGTTTCTTTTATGTGAAACACATTAAGGAGTATAGGTATCAGCTTTTCTTGGAAGTTCTGGTAGAATTCTGCACTAAAACCATCTGGCACTGGGCTTCTTTTGGTTGGGAGTTATTTTTAATGACAGATTCTATTTCCTCATCACTTATAGGTCTATTTAAATTGTTCACCTGGTCTTAATTTAATTTTGGTATATGGTATTTATCTAAAAACAAGTCCATTTCTTTTGAATTTTCCAATTTTGTGGCATATTGACCTAATGATTCTCTGAATTTCCTCAGTGTCTGTTGTTATGTTCCCATTTTTCATTTCTGATCTTGTTAATTTGTGTATTCTCTCTTCACCTTTTGATTAGTTTGGAAAAAGGTTTGTCAATCTTGTTGACTTTCTCAAAGAACCAGCTCTTTTTTCCATGATTCTTTGGATTGTTTTCTCTGTTTCTATTTTGTTGGTTTCAGACCTCAGTTTAATTATTTCCAGTCTTCTACTTCTCCTGGGTGAGTCTGCTTCTTTTTTCTAGAGCTTTCAGCTTTGCTGTTAAGTCTCTAAAGTGAGCTTTCTCGGGTGTTTTTTTTTTTTTTTTTGTGGGCACTTAATGCTATGAACTTTCCT
>NW_026068315.1:42676-49072 GCF_014885135.2 Alexandromys fortis
TTTTTTTTTTTTTTTTTAATGTGGGCACTTAGAGCTATGAACTTTCCTCTTAGCACTGTTTTCATAGTGTCCCATAGGTTTGGGTAGGTTGTGCCTTTATTTTCATTGAATTCAAGGAAGACTTTAATTTCTTCCCTGGCCCAGGCATGGTTTAATAGTGACTGTTCAGTTTTCATGAGTTTGTATGTTTTTTGGGGTAGAATTATTGTTAAATTCTAACTTTATTCCCTGGTGATCTGATAAGACACAGGTGGTTGCTCCAATTTTTTGTATCTGTGGAATTTGTTTTATTACTGAGTATGTGATCAATTTTCGAGAAGATTCCATGAGATGATTAGAAAAAAGTATTTTCTTTCCTATTTGGGTGGAATGTTCTATAGATGTCTGTTAAGTCCATTTTCTTCATCACCTCCATTAGTTCTCTTATTTCTCTGTTAGGTTTCTGTCTGGTTGACCTGTCCATTGGTAAGGGAGGAATGTTGAAGTCTCCTACTATTAGCCTGTGTGTTTTGATGTCTGCCTTGAGTTCTAGCAATGTTTCTTTTACATATGTGGGTGGTTTTATATTAGGGGCATAAATATTCAGAATTGAGACTTCATCATGATGTATTGTTTCTGTTATGAGTATAAAGTGTCCTTCTCCATCTCTTCTGATTGATTTGAAGTCAATTTTGTTAGATATTAGTATAGCCACACCTACTTGTTTCTTAGGTCCAGTTGATTAAAAAAACCTTTTCCCAACCCTTTACTCTGAGTAGATGTCTGTCCTTGTGGTTGAGGTGTGTTTCTTGTAAAGAGCAGAATGTTGGATCCTGTTTTTGCATCCAATCTCAACCTGTGCCCTTTTATAGGTGAATTGAGTCCATTGATATTAAGTGATATTAATGACCTGTTATTGTTAATGCCTTTTTTTTTTTGGTGGTAGAGTTTGTGTGTTTCCCTTCTTTGAGTTGTGGTGGTGAAGGGTTGTTAGCTGTCTGAGTTATTGTGACCATTTTGGGTTCCTTGGGTTGTGATTTTCCTTCTATTACTTTCTGTAAGGCTGGATTTGTGGCTATGTATTGTTTAAATTCGTTTTTATCCTGGAATATCTTGTTTTCTCCATTGATGGTGAACAAAAACTTGGCTGGGTATAGTAGTCTGGTCTTGCATCCATAAACTCTTGTTTCTGCAGCACATCTATCCAAGACCTTCTGACTTTCATGGTTTCCACTGAGAAGTCAGGTGTAACTCTGATAGGTTTACCTTCATAAGTTACTTGCCTTTTTTTCCTTTGATGCTCTTAATATTCTTTCTTTATTCTGTATGTTTTGTGTTTTGATTATTATATGGCAAGGGGGTGCTTTTTTATGATCCAGTCTGTTAGGTGTTCTGTATGCTTCTTTTACCTTCATAGGAATATCCTTCTTTAGTTTAGGAAAGTTTTCTTCTATAATTTTGTTGAATATGTTTTCTGGGTCTTTGAGCTGTATTTCTTATCTTTCTTCTAACCCTATTATTCTTAGGTTTGGTCTTTTTATGGTATCCCAGATTTTCTGGATGTTTTGTGATGAGATTTGCTGTTTTCTTTGATCAGTGCTTTTATTTTCTCTATAGTGTCTTCAGCATCTGAGAGTCATTCTGCTATCTCTTATATTCTGTTGGTTATACTTGTCTCTGTAGTCCCTGTTCATTTACCCAGATTTTCCATATCCAGCCATCCTTCAGTTTGTGTTTTCTTCATTGCCTCCATTTCAGTTTTCAAGTCTTGAACTGTTTCCATTACCTGTTTGATTGTTTTTTTTTTCTTGCTTTCCTAGGGTATCATTCATTTCTTCAGACTTTTTGTTATTCTTATCTATTTCCTTAAGATAGTTTTTCACATCCTGTTTAAGGGACTCTATCACTTTCATATTGTTATGTTTAATGTCTATTTTTTTCTACTTCTTCTGGATTAGGGTGTAAATCTTCCTGTTGTATGTTTGCTGGATTTTGCTATTATCATGTTGTATTTCAGATTTTTGGAGGAATTCTTGCATTGGTGCCTGCCCATCTCTTCCTTAAAATGCTTTTAAGAGAGTCTTGTCAGCTTGGTTTGATCTTTGCTGTGGCTACCTGTGTACTTTGGGGTTTTACTTGGTCTGCCCTCTCTTAGGTCCCCTCACCACTGGATTTGGCTTTCAGATTCTTTCCACCCTGAAGTAGGCCCTCTGGATGGATCTTCTGGTACAGGATCATGGCCACTTGCTGGCCAGGGACCTTGCAGACAAAGGAGCAGGCTTGCTGTGTGCAGGCTCAGTGAAACAAAAAATATCCTGCACAGTTGCACTCACCACTTTGTTCCCAGACCCTCAACCCCAAAGCAGGCTGAATTGGGGGATCCTATGACCCCAAAGAAGGGAAGGGGCAAGCAGGGATGGTATAAGAAGAGAAAGGCAGTAGCCAGGGAAAGAAAGTTTAGGGGATTGGAGGGTACCTGTGCTCTTTTTCCGGGGTGTCCACTGGCCGTTCTGGCACACACTCACCTCCTTTCCTCTACTTCTTTAAGGAATTTTTTATTTGCTCTTTAAGGGCCTCTATCATCTTCATAAAGTTATTTTTAAGGCTTTTTTTTCTGGTTTGCCTACATTGTGATGTTTAGGTCTTGCCAATGTAGAACCATTAGTCTCTGGTTGTGCCATTTTGCTCTTATGTTGTGGAATGTATTGTTACATTGTCATCTACCCATCTCCCCCTCCAGTGGGTGCAGCTGGGCCTGTGCTTCTGGGTAAACCGTTGCTTGACTCTGGTGGTCACTGAAGTGGCTCTCAGAGCTCCTCTGGGTGCTGGCGGGTCCAAGGTTCTGGTCATCTCAGATACAGTGGGGGGAGGGTTGTGGGTGTTGGGAGGCTGGTCCCAGGTCTCTGGGGCTTCTCTGGGTGGGGGTGGGCACAGGGTCTACCTCCTAATGCTGGGGACTAGAGAGCGGAGCCCTCCAGCCGGGAACCCAGACACTCACCTCTCCAGTTGCAGTTGGGCCAAGGCTCTGGTTGTAGCAGATGTGTTGGGGGAACAGATGGGAGTATGGTGAAGCTGCTCTAGGGTCTCAGTGTCTTTGGTAGGTGTGGATGGGGTGTGTGATGTGCCTCTGGGGCTAGGGCCTAGAGACTCTCATGCTAGGAACCCAGACACTCACCTTTCCAGGTCTCACAGTCAAGGCTCAGGTAGTCACAGACATAGTGGGGGATATTTGTGGGTGTGGGGAGGCTGCTCTTGGATCCCTGGGCTTTTTGTAAATGAATTCTTTAAAGACCTGTACTTCATTTTGTTAGAAAATCTAAAGGAAATTAGCCTCCTTCTAGGTTTATCCAAAACACTAAAGCTAAACCAAAAATCAACCACTTATCAGACCCATAACAACGAATTCAAAACATTAATTAAAAACCTTCTGACTAAACTGTCAAGGCCCAGATGTTTTCACAGTACAATTGTACAATTGTATCAGACTTTCTAAGAAAATCTATAAACTAAATTACTTAAAAAGAGAAAAAGATCACTTTTAAACTCCTTCTATGAAGACAGTTTTTCTCTAATATCAAGATCAGGTAAAGGCACAACAAACCCACAAAAGATGCAAATGTTTTTATATAAATTACTAACAAACTGAATACACACACACACACACACACACACACGACCACCCAAACAACCTTTATCCTTGACTTTATCCCAGAATGTAGGGATAATCAACATATTTTAAGTAAATAAATAAGTTTAAAAACAAAACAAACATACAAACAAACAATGATTATCTCAACAGATACAGAAAAGGCCTTTGACAGTATGCAACATGCCCTCTTGATAAAATTTCAAAAGAGTATGGGATTGGAGGAAGACTAATTCAACACAATAAAGACCATCTTTGACAAACCCACAGCCACACCATTCCACATGGAGAAAAAACTAGAAACAATTGAATAAAAATTAAGAATGTGACAGGGTTGTCTACTATCCACACTTTATTTAAATATAGTGCTTGTAGCATCAGTTAGAGCAATTATACAAAAGGAAGGAAATTAAAGGGATACAGTAGGAAAAGAAGGCAATACTGTCCTTATTTAGAATAAGTTTATATTATACATAAAAGGTCCACACATCCCACCAGGAATCTTTTAAAAACAGTATTTTCAGAATTGTGGCAGATTGTAAGATTAACTTACAAACCCAGTAGTTTTCTATATATCAAAAATTAATACACTAAAAAAGAGATCATTGCATCACTCTAATTTACTAGAGCTTCAAAAAAATCTAGGACTAAACTTGAGCATAATGATGGAAGACCTCTACAATGAAACCTTCATATTTCTGAAGCAAAACTGAAAGACTTCTCATGCTCATGGATTGTTAGAATTAATATCATGAGAATGGCCATCCCATCAAGAGCAGTTTATACATTCACTGCGGCCTTAATCAAAATCCTCACGGTTTTCTTCACAGAAAGAGAAAAAAAAGCCTAAAATTAATATGGAACCACAAAAAATCCAAAGAAATCTGAGTAAAAATAACAGTACTGAAGGGATATTCCCATAACAAGTTTCAAGGTATATTAACGAGATATAGCATTAAAAATAACATGATATTAGCACAAAAACAGACACATAGACCAATGGAATAGGCTATATGGATCATATATATGTATATAATCATATCAATATAATATTTGATAAACATGTGAAAAGCTGCACTTGAAATAAGATATCATAAACAAATATGTGCCAGGATTACTGGATGTTCACTCACAGAAGAGTAAAATTATATCCACATCTATTACCCAGCACAAAAATAAGTTCCAACTGCATCAAATAGCTTGCTGGATACCTCCCACAACCTGACAGTCTCTACAGCTGAAGACACCCCTTACTTAAGTCACTGAACATGGAGAAATTGAGGTGGTTCCCAACTAGAAGTTTCACCCCTACTGACTAGCTAGCTTTCATAGTTCTGGAATGAACTTTCATGTTGTTGGATGAGAAAAGTCATCATCATATCATTCACCTACAAACTCTAGCCTACAAAGCCACCTGCCCATGAGGTATCCTGGTGCAATAGTGGCATAAATGTCAAGGGAGTAATATACCACTTTTTGATTGGATTTAAGGTCCACTCCATGTAATGAAACCCAAAACTGACACTGCTAAAGAGGCCAAGAATTTAAGACTGGATAGGTCATGGGCCTAGGGAAAAACCTTCTATTATTATTCTGTTAAAGGAACATAGCAAAAAAAGTGACTCCTAATGACATACTGCTTTACTCATAGATCAGCTAAGAACATTGTTTAACCTCCATCAGGGAGTCATCTCCATGCAGTAGATGGAGTTAACACAGAACCCACAACTGGGCAAAGCACAGAGAGTGAGAGACTTTGGAGCACTGAGCCCCAAATGGGATGTCTTTATCAAACCTCTTTCCTCAAGGCACAGGGATCTGGGCAAAAGAGGATGTAGAAAGATTGCAAGAGCCAGGGGTGGTGGGCAACTCCAAGGAAACAGTGTCTTTCAGACACAACAGGGCTGATGCACATATGAAGTTACAGAGACTTGATAGCATGCAGAAAACCTGTACAAGTTCAAATCAGACAAAACCCTAGCACAGAGAAGGGGAAGTGTGCACAACATCTAACTCATAACTAAGAAGCTATTTGCAGTTGTTTCCTGCTAGTAAAGAGAGTAACAGTTGTCTCAAACTGAGTGTCACTGGATATATAGAGTACTCTCTGGAGCAGGCTCCATGTATAGGAGAAGTTAGTCAACAGAAAATATTCAGTTTCATTTTTGTTGTTGGTATGTGTGCATGTGTGTGATTTTTCTCCTTCTTTCTTTCCTTTCTTACTTTCTTCCTTCTCTCTCGCTCTTCTTTCTTTCTTTCTTTCCTCCCTCCCTCTCTGTGTCTCTTTCTCTTTATTTCTTCACTCATTACTTATTTTTTTATAATTTTTGACTGTTTGAGAGCAGGAAGTGCACAGAGTTCAGTGGGTTGAGGAGTGGAAAGGATCTGGGAGGAGTTGATGTTGAGGGAAAGCAACATGATCAAAATATATTGCACAATTTTTTGAAAGATAGAAACCTCAATATAAAAACCTAAAATACGAAAGCTGTTAGAAGAAAACATAAGCAGTATCCTTCAAGATATAGAAGCAGAAAAGGACTTTCTAAATAGAACTCCATTTGATCAAGAATCAAAGCTGCTAACAATTGACCAATGAGATCTCATAAAAGTAAAAAGTTTCTGTATAGCAAAAGGAACAATCAATAGAATGAACACACAGCTGAACATCTGATTGATATCCAGAATATGCAAACACATTACAGGGTCTAGAGAAAAGAAAACTCACTTTAAAATTGTCTATTGATCTGTACAGAGAATTCTGAAAAGGCAAA
>NW_026068315.1:49962-53420 GCF_014885135.2 Alexandromys fortis
TATAATAAAGAAACTGCCTTGGCCCATTTTATTGGTTAGAACATAGGTGGGTGGAGTAAACAGAAGGGAATACTGGGAGAAAGAAGCTGAATCAGAGAGTCGCCATGATTCTCCCACTCCAGACAGACGCAGGTTAAGATCCTCCCTGTAAGCTAGCTCGTGAAGAGTCTGTGGGACATTCTGCAGGACACAGCAAAAAATGACTGAACTGTCTTTGAAATTTCCTGCTTCATGGAAATGTCTCTGGATACCATGGGCCTGTAGGCCAAAGATGGATGCCCCAATGGTACAGAGGAACTTTGGGTGACTGTCCAGGCAGCGAGATGTCTCTGTCATTTCTAGAGTTTTGGACTTCCTGTTTACTTAGGTATTATTATATCCTTCTGGAGTCTCTGATGGAGTTGAAGAATGAATATAGTTTTCCTTAGTTATGATAAGAGATAAAATAGATATAAATATTGTAACTGTAATTCTTGCTTGATAACAGTTTTGTTATATGTAATTTTGCTGTGTTAAGTTAAAGCCTTCTTTTTTTTTGTTTAAACAGAAAAAGAGGAAAATATGAGGGAAGGACATTGGTTAATTATGATAAAGAAACTGCCTTGGCCCATTTTATTGGTTAGAACATAGGTGGGTGGAGAAAACAGAAGAGAATGCTGGGAGAAAGAAGCTGAGTGAGGAGTCGCCATGATTCTCCCACACCAGAGAGATGCAGGTTAAGATCCTCCCTGGTAAGGCACCTCGTGGGCTACACAGAATATTAGAAATGGGTTAGAACAATATGTAAGAGCTAGCCAATAAGAGGCTGGAAGTAATGGGCCAGGCAGTGTTTAAAAGAATACAGTTTCCGTGTAATTATTTTGAGGCATAAGCCTGCCATGTGGGAGCCAGGGCTGCCGGAACGCAGTCCTGCCTCTCCTTCAACAAAAACATTCGACATTCTAAGCAATTACAGGAATCCAAATTATAGCTACTTTGACACTTTATCTTATCATAGTCAGAAAAACTAAGATCAAGAGTACAACTGACAGAAAATGCACCTGAAGATGAGGAGAAAAGGGGAATCTTGTTTGCTATGTGTGGTATTGTAAATTGATTGCAGCCACACAGGAAGTCACTGTGGCGAATTCTCAAAAGTTTATACAGCTCCTAGGCATATGCTCTACTCTACAGATACCGGGGCAACCATGCCCATTTTACTTTACTCAACTAGCTACCGTATTAGTTACTATTCTATTTTTATGTTATATTATGTCCAAGACAACATATGGAAGGAAGTGTTTATATTGCCTCTTAGTTCCAGAGAATTATTAGTGTATCATGGTGGGAGGCATGAGAACAAGGATCAGGCATGTATACAGGAACAACTTGCTCAGAGCTCATATCTTAAAACATCAAACAAGATGCCATGAGGTAAACTGGAAATAGGTGAGGCTATAAAATCTCAATGCACACCTCCAGTGATCCATGTGTGATTTCCCACTGTATGCTGTGATTAATACTAAAGAATAAAGAACTGCTTTGAGCCTATCGCAGAGCAGGAATGGATGGAGCAGAGCTAGGTGGGAAAAATGGACTGGATGCTGGGAGAAAGAAGGGTGGAATCAGAGAGAAACCATGAAGCCACTGCAGGAAACAGATGCACTGAAACTTTGCTGGTAGGCCACGACCTTGTGGTGAAGCACAGATTAATAGAGATGGGTTAAATTAAGATGTAAGATTTAATTGATAAGAAGTTAGAGGTAATAGGCCAAGCAGTGATTTAATTAATACAGTTTTTGTGTAATTATTTCGGGACTGAGCAACCAGGAATCAACAAATGCCCCCTCCTTCTACAAGTGACCTACTTTTAATAGCAAGACTATGCTATGTAAACCTACCAAAACCATGCCACCAACTGGGGACCAAATGCTCAAGTCTATGGGAGACATTCCCCATTCAAACCACTGCATCTATGAAATGGAAACAACCTAAACCTCCTTCAACTGGTGAATAGAAAATGAAAATAGAGTACATATGTAAAACAGATTCTAGTTCAACTGCAAAAAGCAAAATCATTTTATTTATAGATTAATGGACAGAAGTTAATTTAATTTTACTGAGTAGGCAATTTAGACCCAGAAAGATGAATGCCACATATTCTCCCTTATTTAGGGATCCTAGTTGTGAGGTTTCAGATGTGAATATATAACATGGAGTAAAAAAGAATGAGAGAAGCCAGGCGGTGGTGACGCACACCTTTAATCCCAGCACTTGGGAGGCAGAAGCAGGCGGATCTCTGTGAGTTCGTGACCAGCCTGGTCTACAAGAGCTAGTTCCAGGACAGGCTCCAAAACCACAGAGAAACCCTGTCTCGAAAAAAAAAAGAATGGGAGAGTATTCCCAGAAATTAAGATAACAGAACATAGGTACCTTGATGGGAAAAATGGAGAAAATGAGACATGGATTCTCAGGATGTGAGAGGGAAGGTAATGCTGAGGGA
The DNA here is from genome assembly GCF_014885135.2 of Alexandromys fortis. NCBI lineage: Eukaryota > Metazoa > Chordata > Mammalia > Rodentia > Cricetidae > Alexandromys > Alexandromys fortis. The sequence continues at coordinate 52,445 of NW_026068315.1, forward strand.
GATTGGGGAAGAAGGGACAAAGATCTCTAAGAATGATTGAAAAATCAATAGGTAAACACCCCACCCTTAAGACACAGGAGTTGGATGAATCAACCTGGACCTGACCTGCAAGGGTCCTCCCTGAGGACTAGTTCTCATAGTATTGGAAGGTGCTGTGTAAGCCGCCAAGGGAGAAAAGCCATCAGGAGTCACACCAAGTTATAAAGCCCATGAAACAACAATGGCCATGGCAAGATAGACCCAAGTGTGTAGTATTTGCCCTGTGTCTTTGAGGTAACCAGAAGTCTCCTAATTGGACTTTAGTCCTGCTAAATAGAAGGAAACTCATGCCTGGTACTACAAATCTAGCCAACTACCCATGGCTGGTGAAGCTGTGTATCCTAGAAGAAAATTTAATATTGCCCTTTTCTTAAACCGTTATAATTCCCAACTGCATTATAAATATTTATCCTTATATACAGATAAACATTGATCTCACCACTCATCAACAAAGCTTCTTTTTGTAGCAGATGGAGCCCATCAGAGAAATACACAACTGGTCAAAATTCAGAGAGCACCTACCACCCCCAAAAGATATTCCTGCAAGATCGCCCTTACATCTAAAGCTTGGGAAGCATTGAGGAAGTGGTAGGTTAAAGATTCTAAAAGCCAGAGGACTAACATCTGCTACAAAATAGTGTCTTTTACATAGGACAGAAAGTTTCACCCCATGAAAATTTAACAATATGGTAACCTAAACAAGACATGTGCAATGAGAACACCAGTTAATATCAATGTGATGGGGGATAACACATGGCCTTACCCTTAGATGAAGAACTATAGGAAAGGAACGGCTGCTAAGAGAGAGTTATTCTTCTCCAGGGACAAACTCTGTGACACATTATCCCACTTAAGTCATCATTCTTAAACACATGTACATGAACAACACTATTTGGACTCATCAGGTGTGTGTGTGTGTGTGTGTGTGTGTGTGTGT
>NW_026068315.1:57158-60077 GCF_014885135.2 Alexandromys fortis
CCCCCCACTCCTCTTCCCCTCCCTCTCCAGTCTAAAGAGCAGTCAGGGTTCCCTGTCCTGTGGAAAGTCCAAGGTCCTCCCCTCTCCATCCATGTCTAGGAAGGTGAACTGGCATAAAAAGAGAAGTCGACCAATGGAATCACATAGAAGACCCAAATTTTAACCCACAAACATATGATCACCTGATTTTTGATAAAGGAGCTAAAAGTATACAATGGAAGAAAGAAAGCATCTTCAACAAATGGTGCTGGCACAACTGGTTGTCAACCTGTAGAAGAATGAAAATAGACCCATATTTATCACCTTGCACAAAACTCAAGGTGATTTTATTGATTATAAAATACCTCACATCTAAAATTTCCTTCAAGTAACAGTTACAATCCTCTATGGCTCATTTAACCACTTCCTACGCTACAAAATTTCAGGAGAAAACCCCTTAGATTTGTATTTCTTAGATAAACTTATGTCGATGCCTTCATAACATATCTACATAAACTTCAGTAAAGCTGGGTGATATTCGTTTTCAAGTACATCAACAGCTGAATACCCCAACAGTTGAAACTTCTCTTACAACATTTCTACTAACTCTCATTTTATTATAATTCTTAAATCCTTTTAAATTTAGATTAAAAAAAAACTGTTCAAAATATTTTGAATTTTCATTGTTTTGCTCCTAACTGATAAAAATGATGATACTTTTGTTTTCTAATTTATATTTCTGTATTTACTTATGTGTATGTACACATATGAGCATGCATGTTACCATGTGTGAGTACATCCATGCTACAGTACACATGTGATTACCAGAGGATAACTTTTATGAGTTGACTTTCTCCTATCTCCATTTAGGTCCCCAGGGATTAGCCTTAGGTCATCAGGCTTGGCAACAAGCTCTTTTAGCTATGGAGCCATCTTGTCAGCCCTATATAATATCACATTTAATAAATCTATAAATGAGTATATGTTCTTTCACCAATGATATTTTTGTCATAATTATGTGCTTTCATATTACTTAACCCATTTTAATATTTTATAAGGTTCAAGTTTTTACTACCTTTTCTTATTATTTGAAGTAACTTGAATAAAATCTCATTTCTAAATTGACAAAGACATTTAAAATCTACCAAGATGAATCCAATTTTGGGAATATTTCTTATATCCAAATTCTTATCAATAAAATCAAACTTTCTATTAATAAAGAAAGAAGAATATTAACTGGGTCCAACCAATAAGATTGCTCCTATAAATGTGAATCTGAGGGGGTAGGAAAGATGGCTCCGCATCACCTTTACCTGCTGCCTCAGGAGGACCCAACACTTCCAGCCTCTGTAACAACCTGCACTCAGATGCACATCTCCAACACACACACGATTAAAAACAACAAAAGTGAGTTAAAATTGTCTGATATAAATGCAGCAGAAACCCCAAAAGTGTCAAGGCTTTGAAAAACACTATGACACATCCAGACTTATCTCAGAGTAACTTTGACTTAGAAATACTCACAGGTTTGTTTAACTCTTTTGTACAAACAGTCTCCATTGACAATGTTGACCATTCTTTTCTTGAGAGCTCATATGTTTTTCTTAAGTGAATATTTATTACTTTTGTTAGTAACAACTTCAATAATAATATTTGCTAGCAAGGACAATTGAACAACAATGCAAAATAAATCCAGTTACCCTTTCTAATGAGAAAGTAATAGGTAAATTTATTTATGTTGCAAAAGTCTAGGCAATCTTGATTTATAAGTCTGTATATCCTTGCTTCATGAGTTGTGACAATTTTGTATTATTATCTCAATTCTTCTGAAATATCCCCAAATACCTGGTATACCACCAACATAACAGGATACTTAAAATTATCAATAACAAATAAGAATTACAATAACTTAGATATTATGCTAAATCTCCCTTAGAATTAGACCAGTCACTCTTTATGAGTTTATGAATTTGAAGGCAAAGTAGAACTAAAGGACAACAAATTATTTCAGGCTTTTTAAACATCAAAGTATTTTATATAGTACAGATAACTGTAGACAAAGGTAGAAATATACAATCTAATCAAAGAGTATGATTTGTTAGTCAAAATGTCCTCCATTGTTATCTTTATGTCTATAGACCATACTATATTCTTTACTATTTCAACTTTAGATATAATATTCCACTTATAACACAGGTAAATATTATGTCAAATTATCAGGGTGGAATAAAAGAGTAATTAGAACCAGATCATAAAAGCTGGTAAATTTTATACAATTCAAAGGCTAATTCCTTACTAGATTTATTATTTCTCTCTCTGAAAGACTGTTTTCCTTGCTCTCAACCCCATATTACCAGACATGAATTTTTCTAATGTTATGGGACAAAAATTATTCAGCTTTCACATGCAGATAGCATCTGTGAAAGTGTGTTTGCTAAATGTCTCAATTTATGACTTTTTTATGATACAATTATTAAAACATTATGAAATTGTTTTCAGTGTGTAATACGTCTTTTTGGGAGACCTGAATTTGTGTTTCTTCGCTATGTGTACTCATGTGGAGTAGACTATTTCTTATGTGCAATGAGGTGGGAGCTGTGTTTTTGTTTTGACAATGTGCAATCTGGTACGTGGTTTAAAGCAGCTCCCTCTCAGAGTAATTTCCCAAGGATAAACCTTACAAACTGTCCTTGGAAATGGGAAATTTGTGAAAGTATTTAATGTTAATAAATATGACATGAGTTGAGAAAAGAATGTCTTCATTAGCCTGCTGTTACTTGATTTTATACTTAAATATACCAACAGTCTCCTCTGCTAACATATTGTAAACTGATCAGTTTATTCCGGTCCCAGCCACTTTGTGTTGTGACCTAGGAAATTAGACATGAAGAAAGGATTTCAGGGCTGTGTGGGTTTCTGGGCAATAATTTAATATCCTGG
>NW_026068315.1:64155-83941 GCF_014885135.2 Alexandromys fortis
ATACATGATGCAATGGGCATGTGGAGATCAGAAACAACACACATGAGTTGACTCTCCACTACCATTTAGGTCTTCAGGGATCAAACAAAGGTCACCAGACTTGGCATCAAGCACTCTTACCCATGGGACCATCTTGCCAGCTCTATATAAACTTATATGTAATAAAGCTCCAAATGAGGATATGATGTTCTTTCACCAATGATATTTTTGTCATAATTATGTGCCTTAATCTCAATTAACCCATTTTGATACTTTAAGAATTTCAAGTTTTCACTAGCCTTTTTATCATTTGAATTAACTTGAATAAAATTCAAGTTTTTAAATTTACAAAGACATTTAAAATCTTCCAAAAGGAATTCCATGATTGAAGGTATCTCTTTATTATATTGAAATTCTTAGAGATAAAACTAAATGAACGTTCTATTAATAAAGAAGGAAGAATATTAATTGGGTCCAACCAATAAGATTGCTCCTATAAATGTGAATCTGAGGGGGTAGGAAAGATGGCTCTGCATCACCTTTACCTGCTGCCTCCAGGAGAACCCAACACTTCCAGCCTCTGTAACAACCTGCACTCAGACGCACATCTCCAACACACACACGATTAAAAACAACAAAAGTGAGTTAAAATTGTCTGATATAAATGCAGCAGAAACCCCCAAAGAGTCAAGGCTTTGAAAAACACTATGACACATCCAGACTTATCTCAGAGTAACTTTGACTTAGAAATACTCACAGGTTTGTTTAACTCTTTTGTACAAACAGTCTCCATTGACAATGTTGACCATTCTTTTCTTGAGAGCTCATATGTTTTTCTTAAGTGAATATTTATTACTTTTGTTAGTAACAACTTCAATAATAATATTTGCTAGCAAGGACAATTGAACAACAATGCAAAATAAATCCAGTTACCCTTTCTAATGAGAAAGTAATAGGTAAATTTATTTATGTTGCAAAAGTCTAGGCAATCTTGATTTATAAGTCTGTATATCCTTGCTTCATGAGTTGTGACAATTTTGTATTATTATCTCAATTCTTCTGAAATATCCCCAAATACCTGGTATACCACCAACATAACAGGATACTTAAAATTATCAATAACAAATAAGAATTACAATAACTTAGATATTATGCTAAATCTCCCTTAGAATTAGACCAGTCACTCTTTATGAGTTTATGAATTTGAAGGCAAAGTAGAACTAAAGGACAACAAATTATTTCAGGCTTTTTAAACATCAAAGTATTTTATATAGTACAGATAACTGTAGACAAAGGTAGAAATATACAATCTAATCAAAGAGTATGATTTGTTAGTCAAAATGTCCTCCATTGTTATCTTTATGTCTATAGACCATACTATATTCTTTACTATTTCAACTTTAGATATAATATTCCACTTATAACACAGGTAAATATTATGTCAAATTATCAGGGTGGAATAAAAGAGTAATTAGAACCAGATCATAAAAGCTGGTAAATTTTATACAATTCAAAGGCTAATTCCTTACTAGATTTATTATTTCTCTCTCTGAAAGACTGTTTTCCTTGCTCTCAACCCCATATTACCAGACATGAATTTTTCTAATGTTATGGGACAAAAATTATTCAGCTTTCACATGCAGATAGCATCTGTGAAAGTGTGTTTGCTAAATGTCTCAATTTATGACTTTTTTATGATACAATTATTAAAACATTATGAAATTGTTTTCAGTGTGTAATACGTCTTTTTGGGAGACCTGAATTTGTGTTTCTTCGCTATATGTACTCATGTGGAGTAGACTATTTCTTATGTGCAATGAGGTGGGAGCTGTGTTTTTGTTTTGACAATGTGCAATCTGGTACGTGGTTTAAAGCAGCTCCCTCTCAGAGTAATTTCCCAAGGATAAACCTTACAAACTGTCCTTGGAAATGGGAAATTTGTGAAAGTATTTAATGTTAATAAATATGACATGAGTTGAGAAAAGAATGTCTTCATTAGCCTGCTGTTACTTGATTTTATACTTAAATATACCAACAGTCTCCTCTGCTAACATATTGTAAACTGATCAGTTTATTCCGGTCCCAGCCACTTTGTGTTGTGACCTAGGAAATTAGACATGAAGAAAGGATTTCAGGGCTGTGTGGGTTTCTGGGCAATAATTTAATATCCTGGATGGGTCTTTATGGTTTCTTTCTTTCCTTTTAAAGCTAAGTCATGGAAACAAAGTAGAACATTAAACTGTCATTTTCACTAGATAATTTCATATACAGTTCTGACAATAAAGTATGTCAGCATATTCCATGGCCTCATTGGTCTGAGGAGAATTGATAGAAAGGCACTAATACCAAAGCTAGATAATTTTGGTTCGAAGCCTGTGCTGTATGTGTTAGACAAGTTTTGTCTCCTTCATACATTGGTTCCCTCTCCTGGAAGTTGGAAAGTGGCAGTCCCGCCCCTGTAGTGTGTTTTGAGAATTAGATAGATACATTTTGTCAAGTACCTGGCATCCAGTAAGCACTCCTATTGTACTTAGATAAAATTAGAATCTGGAGAGTGCCCACCTGTGTCCTCTAACGGCTGTGCTGTTGTGGAAGGACAGACGCCAGCATGGATATGACAATTAAACAGCACAACTGAGGAATTTCTACAAAGCACTTATTTACCTCTATTAATTTCTCCTAATATCCAGTGATATAGCAATGCCTTCCAGACAGGGTTACTGTGAAGTGTGCTGAGCAAGGCAGTGAATAGACAAGGTGGAGGCATCTCACACCTCATAGACTCACAAAGTGAAGCATGAACTGTTTTCAAGGCCATAGATTCATCAACTATATTTTACCATTTTCCTTAGCTAACCATTACATTACCTTCTTTCTCAACTCAGAAGAGACACTATCAAGAGAAGCATCTTAAACAACTTCTTCCAGCATTATCTGAGGGCAGAGGTAGCTGACTTTGTAACAGCCAACTGGAAGAGAAAGTGCAAAACATGTTGTCTGAAGGTCAGCGGAGAATTTTCTGCAGGATCCTGGGCATGCTCTGTGCTCTTTTATTCTAGAGAACTATTTGAGAACAGAGCTCTCTACTTCTTATTCCCTTGCTCACTCTGCCCTCTGGGCATTGTGTCCTAATTTCTGATTCTCATTTTCACCCAGGTGCAGAGGAAGTCATTCATTTTGTTGACTTTTATTTTCTTGGAGGTCTTTTGAGAGGCAATTATTAAGTTTATCAGTCACTCACTGGAGCTATTATCTGGATAAGGTGGTATCTGTAGTATATAGGTTTATTTGTTGGTTTGGATCTTGGTTTATTGATACAAATTTAAGATCAATTTTGTTACATGTATACTTCTGCTCTTTATTAAGGTAAGGAGTTTATGCAGCTCATTTAAAATTTAATATATAATTAAGAAATATAGGTTTATAGATAATTATTTATAATAGTCAAGCTTGTAGTAATGTCAGGTTTTCTAGATGTACAGATATATTTCAGTTAGATAGGTGTTCTTCAAATCTTTCAGAGACCTTCAGAATATGGCATTTAAAATGTTTTTAGAAGTTAGGACTTTTCATGACAATGAGAAACATCTGCTCCTGGTAGCACCAATCTACTTCAAGAGGATGATGGACAACAAAAAGGCTCCTTATGGTGTTGGTTAGCCATTTGGGCAAGAAACTGCTCTTGTCTGGACTGCTTGATGCTATGCTGTATTAACTGGCCTTGCAGGACCCACAGTGAAATGACGGCTGAACTTGCCTAAAGGTGAGATGATTCTTCCGAGTTCCTGATTCATGAAAGAGTCTACTAGACATTCAACAGGACACAGAAAAATGTGACTGGAAACTGCCAATATGGGTAGAACTGTCTTTGAAACTTCCTGCTTTGTGTAAAAGTTTGCTGGATATTATGGGCCTGTCGACTGAAGGTAGGATGCTCCAGTGTTAGAGAAGAACATTTGGGTGACTTTCTAGGCAGTGAGATGTCTCTGTCAATTCAAGACTTTTAGAAGTTGCTTGCATTGCACATCCTGCTAACTTAGGTAATATCATATCCTTCTGGAGTCTTTGATGGAATTTAAAAATAGATATAGTTTTCCTTAGTTATGATAAAGGGTAAAGTAGATATAAATATTATACCTATAATTCTTTCTAGATAATTCTTTTGTAATATGTAATTTTACTATGCTAAATTTAAAGCCTTCCTTTTTATAAACAGAAAAGGTAAAGTGGTGTAGGAGGTCCTTCTGTATATGTATTGATTATATTGGTTAATGAATAAAGAAGCTGCTCTTGACCAAAGGCTTAACAGGAAATAGCCAGGCTATATATATATAGAGAGAGTAGGTGGAGTCAAGAGAAGTCATGTAGCCTCATGCCTGATAGAACCTTGTCAGTAAGCCACAGCCACATGGTGATATACAGATTAATAGAAAGGGGTTAAATTAAGATGTAAGAGCTAGTCAATAAGAAGCTAAAGCTAATAGGCCAAGCAGTGATTTAAATAATATAATTCTGTGTGAATATTTCTTGGTCTGAGCTGCCAGGAACAAACAAGCAGCCTCCTGCAATACCCACCTCCCTCCACTCTACCCCCAACTACTCATCTGAAAGGGTAAGGCCTCCCATGGGGACTCAACAAAGCCTGGCCCATCAAGTTGAGGCAGGACCAAGTTCCTCCCCCTACATCAAAGCTGAGCAAGATATCCCACCAGAGGGAATGGGCTACAAAAAGTCAACTCATGCACCAGGGATAGATCCTGGTCCTACTGTTGGGGCCTCATAAACAGACCAAGCCACAAAACTGTCACCAACATGCAGAAGTCCTAGTTCTAAATTACTATTCGTTCATGCTTTCCCCTCCAATTTACCCAGGAGATCCATCTATTTCCCCTTCCCAGAGTGATTCATATATGTCCCTCTTAGGATCAGTCTTATTACCTAGTTTCTCTAGAGCTATGGGTTGTAGTCTGGTTATCCTTTGCTTTATATCTAGTATCCACTTATGAGTGAGTACATACTATGTTGGTCTTTCTGAAACTGGGTTACCTCACTCAGGATGGTATTTTCTAGGTCCATCCATTTGCCTACAAATTTCATGATGTTAGTGTTTCTTACAGCTGAATAATACTCCATTTTGTAAATGTACCGCATTTTCTTTATCCATTCTTTGGTTGAGGGGCTTCCAGGTTGTTTCTAGGTTCTGGCTATTATAAATAATGCTGCTATGAATATAGTTGAGCACATGTCCTTGTGGTATGATTGAATATCTCTTGGCTATATGCCCAAAAATGGTATTGCTGGGTCTTGAGGTAGATTGATTCCCAATTTTCTGAAAAATTGCTATGTTGATTTCCAAACTGGCTGTGCAAGTTTGTACTCCCACCAGCAGTAGAGGAGTAGTCCCTTTACTCCACATCCTCTCCAACACAAGCTGTTATAAGCATTTTTGATCTTAGTTATTCTGGCAGGTGTAAGATGAAATCTCAGAGTCATTTTGATTTACATTTCCCTGGTGATTAAGGATGTCGAGCAATTCCTTAAATGTCTTTCGACCATTTGAGGTTCTTCTGTTGAGAATTCTCTGTTTAGATCTGTACCCCATTTTAAATTGGGCTAAATGTCATTTTGATGTCTAGTTTCTTTGTATATTTTGGAGATCAGTCCTCAGTCAAATGTGGGGTCTGTGAAGATCTTTTCACATTCAGTAGGCCATGTTTTGTCTTATTGACCATGTCCTTTGCCTTAAAAGCTTTTCAATTTCAGGAGGTCCCATTTATGGATTGTTGCTGTTAGTATCTATGCTAATGGTGTTATATTTAGGAAATGAACTCCTATACCAATGTGTTCAAGGTTCCTTCCCACTTTCTCTTCTCTTAGGTTCAGTGTGCCTGGATTTATATTGAGGTCTTTGACCCACTTGGACTTGAGTTCTGCATGTGGTGATAAAAATGGATCTATTTGTAGTCTTCTAAATGTTGACAACCAGTTATGGCAGCACCATTTGTTGAAGATGCTTTCTTTTTTCCATTGTACAGTTTTGGTTGCTTTGTCAAAAATCAAGTATTCATGGGTATGTGGATTAATGTCAGGGTCTTCAATTTGATTCCATTGATCCACATGTCCGTTTTGATGTCAGTTCCATGGCTTTTTAAAAATTACTATAGCTCTATAGTACAGCTTCAATTCAGGGATGTTATGCCTCCAGAAGCTTTTTTTTTATTGTATGGAATAATTTTTGCTAACCTGTTTTTTTCTGTTTTGTTTTCATATGAAGTTGAGCATTGTTCTTTCAAGTTCTGTAAAGGATTGTGTTGAGATTTTGATGAGGATTGAATTGAGTCTGTCTATTGCTTTTGGTTTGATTTCCATTTTTATTATGTTGATCCTACCTATTTATGAGCATGGGAGATTTTTCTATTTTCTGATATCTTCTTCAATTTTTTTCTTCATAGACGTAAAGTTCTTGCCATACATGTCTTTAACTTGTTTGACTAATGCTACCTCAAATTATTGTATATTATTTGTAGCTATTATAAAGGGTTATGTTTATTTGATATCTTTCTCATCCCATTTATCATTTGTATATAGGTGTATATAGGTGCACTACTTTTTTTTTGTTTGTTTGTTAACCTTTTATCCTACAACATTACTGAAACTGTTTATCAGCTGTAGGAGTTCCCTGGTAGAAATTTTAGGGTCACTTATGTATACTATCATATCATCTGCAAATAGTGAAAATTTGATTTTTTCCTTTCCAATTCATATCCCCTTGATCTCCTTTTGCTGCCTCATTGCTCCAACTAGAACTTAAATGACTAAATGAATAGATATGGAGAGAGTGGACAGTCTTGTCTTATTCCTGATTTTATTGGAATCACTTTGAGTTTCTATTCATTTAGTTTGATGTTGGCTTGCTGATATTGCCTTTAGTATGTTCAGGCATGTTCCTTGTATTCCCAATCTCTCCAAGACCTTTGTCCGGAAGGGGTGTTGAATTTCGTCAAAGGTTTTTTTCAGGATCTAGTGAGATGATTATATTTTTTCTTTTAGTTTGTTTATATGGTGGATTACACTGATAGATTTTCATTTGTTGAATCATCCCTGCCTCTCTGGGAAGAAGCCTGCATTATCATGGTGGATGATGCTTTTTGATGTGTTTGTGAATTTGGTTTGCTAGTATTTTATTGAGTATTTTTGTATCAATGTTCGTGCGGGAGATTGGTCTGTCATTCTTTTTCTTTTTTATTGCACTATATATTTTTCTTGGTTTCCATCTCTTCCTCTCCTCTCTCCTTCTATAATCCCATAATCCCCATGCTCTGAATTTACTCAGTAAATCTTGTCTTTTTCTGCTTCCCATGTAGATTGGATCCATGTATGTCTGTCTTAGGGTCCTTTTTGTTGTTAGGTTCTCTGGGGTTGTGAAACTATTATAAACAATGCTGCTATTGAACATAGTTGAATACATGCCCTTTTGGTATGATTAAGCATCCTTTGGGTATATCACTAATAGAGGTATTGCTGGGCCTTGGAGGTAGATTGTTTCCTAATTTACTGAGAAATTGCCACACTGATTTCAAAAGTAGCTATACCAGTTTGTGCTCCTTCATTTTTTTCTTATTGGTTATGTCTTTGTTTGGTTTTAGTATCAGGGTATTTGTAGCTTTATAAAAGGAATTCAGTAGTGTTCCTCCTGCTTCTACTGTATGAAACAATTTGAGAAATATTAGCATTAGTTCTTCTTTGAAATTCTGGTAGAATTCTGTGCTGAAACCATCAGAACTTGGACTTTTTTGGTTGCAGGACTTTTAATGACTGCTTCTATTTCCCAAGGATTTTAGTTCTATTTAAATTGTTTATCCAGTTTGAATCTAATTTTGGAATCTGGAAAAATTTGGAAATTGGAAAATTTCCATTTTTATTAAATTTTCCAATTTTATGGAATACAGTGTTTTTGATATGTGACCCGATGATTCTCTCTGATTTCCTCAGTATCTGTTGTTATGTGCCCCTTTTAATTTCTGCTTTTGTCAATTTGGATATTCACTCTGCATTTTGGATAGTTTGGGTAAGAGTTTTTGTATCTTGCTGATTTTCTCAAAATTGATTTCAGCCTTCAATTTGATTATTTCTTGGCATTACTTTTCCAGGGTGAGTTTGCTCCTTTTTGTTCTAGAGCTTTCAGGTCTGCTGTGAAGTCACTAGTCTGAGATTTCTCCAACTTTAGTGTTTTGAATTTTCTTTTTGGCACTGCTATCATAATATCATAACTTTGGATATGTTGTACCTTCATTTTCATTGAATTCTAGGAAGTCTTTAATTTCTTTCTTTATTTCTTCCTTGACCCAATGTGTCAATGTCTAGTATTTTGGGGTCCCTGGGTAAAGGTCTTGCGCAAATCAGGGCATAAGGGATGCAGAATATGATCAACTGCATAACAAGTCTTATTTTGTATGGCTTTTTATACAGACTAAAAAGCATCACCTCAACTCTGACCCCCCCCACGTACATGACCATGAGAAACTTTTAGCTCGCCTTGCATGAAACAATGCCTCAATAAAAAGCAGTAATAAATATAAAAAGAAGTATAAAGAAACAAAGCAAAAAGTATAAAGAAGCAAAGCACTTTAAAAATCATATCTATATGATTAACTGAGCTCAAAAGCCACTTGCTTATCCAGGGTACAGATTCTGACAGAACCTTGAGAAATGAACAGATAAAGTATGGTTTCATCTATGCTTGATCTGCCAAGCAGTCATTTCCCAACTTCTTCTCATCTGTCCCAGGAGGAAGCCTGCACTCTAAGCCAGTTCTGTGTCTCCACACCAGTGGTGATTTAATAGATCATTATTTAGTTTCCATGAGTTTTTAAGGTTTCAGTAATTTTGTGTTGTCTTAGAATTCTATCTTTAAGCCATGGTGATCTGATAAGATGCAGAGGTTTATTCCAAATTTTAAAATATCTGTTGGGATTTGCTTTGTGACTGAGTATGTGGTCAGTTTTCGAGAAAGTTCCATGAGGTTCTGAGAAGATGTATATTTTTTTTTTGGTTTGGGTGTAATGTTCTATAGATGTCTGTTAGACCCATCTTAATCATATCATCTGTTAGTTCCCTTATTTCTCTGTTAATTTTCTGTCTGGCACACCTATCATTGCTGAGAGTGGGGTGTTGAAGTCTCCCAGTATTAGTGTGTGGGGTTTAATGTGAAATTTAAGCTTCAGCAATGTGTCTCTTATATATATATGTGGGTACCCTTGTATTTATATGTTCAGAATTGAGACTTCATATTGATGATTTTTTTCCTGTGACAAATATAAAATGTCCTTCTCCATCTCTTTTGATTGATTTTAGTTTAAAATCTACTTTGTTAGATATTAGGATAACTGCATCATCTTGTTTCCTAAATTGTTTCATTTGATTGGAAAGTCTTTTCCCAACTTTACTCTGAAGCAATGCCTGTCTTTGAAGTTGACATATGTTTCTTGTGTGCAGCAGAATGTTGGGTCCTATTGTCACATCCATTCTGTTAGACTGAGTCTTTTTGTAAGTGAATTGAGACCATTGATATTAAGGGATATTAATGACCTGTTATTGCTAATTCCTATTATTTATTTATTTATTTATTTATTTATTTATTTATTTATTTTTGTTGGTAGTTTGTGTGTGTTTCCCTTCTTTGGGATATGTTTGTATGAGATTATCTACTATCTGTGTTTGCATGGGTGCAGCTAACTTTCTTGGATTGGAGTTTTCTTTCTAGTACTTTCCATACGATTGTATTTGTAGATAGTTATTGTTTAAATCTGGTTTTGTTATGGAATATCTTGCTTTCTTCATCTATGGTGATTGAAAGTCTTGCTGGGTATAGTAGTCTGGGGTGGGATCTATGGCCTCTTAGTGTCTACATAAAGTTTGTCTAGGCCTTTCTGGCCTTCAGAGTCTCCATTGAGAAGTTGGATGCTATTGTGGAAGCTCTGCCTTTATTTCTACCTTGTTTTTTTTCCTTTGCAGCTCTTAATATTCTTCCCTTATTCTTTATGTTTAGTGTTTTGATTATTTGGTGAGGGGATTTTTTAAAAAATTTTTCCAGTCTATCTGGTGTGCTGTAAGCTTCTTGTATTTCATAAGCTTTTTCTTCTTTAGTTTGGGAAAGTTTTTTCTATGACTTTGTTGAATATACTTTCTATACCTTTGAGCTGGAGTTCTTTTCCTTCATCTATTCCTACTATTCTTAGGTTTGGTCTTTTCATGGTGTTCCAGATTTCCTAGATGTTTTGTGTTATGACTTTGATCATTTTAACATTTTCTTGGACCGGTGAATTTATTTCCTCTATCTTATCTTCAACGCCAGAGATTCTCTCTCCCATCTCTTGATCTCTTGTATTCTATTATATTTGTATCTGTGGTTTTTGTTCACTTACCCAGATTTTTCATTTCCAGATGTTACTCAGTTTGTGTTTTCTTTATTGCCTCTATTTCAATTTTCAAATCTTGAACATTTTTTTCTCATTTGATTGTTTTTATCTTGGCTTTTTTTTAGTGAATTTATTATTTTCTTCCAATCTTTTGTTTGTCCTTTCCTTCATTTCTTTAAGGGATTTTTTTATTTCCTCTTTAAGGGTGTCTATCATATTCATACAGTTATTTTTTAATGTTATTTCCTTCTGCATTGGGATTTTTGGGTCTTTCTGTTTTAGATTCATGAGGATCTGGTTTCGTCATATTGCTCTTTATGTTTTTGAATGTATTCTTGAAGTGCTGTCTACCCAGCTCTTTCACCCTTTGGTGCAGGCAGTGCCTGTGTCTCTGTGGGCTGCTGATGCTAAGGTAGATGTTTGTATTTGTGAGGAGGAGTGGAACTTGTAGATTACATGGTCAAATGATAAGGGGGTGGTGGAGTGGCTGAGTAGGCATTTTACCTTCTGACTGGCTAGTGGGGCTGTGATGGGTGGGAGAGGGGCACAGGATGTGTCCTGGGGATTAGGGCCAAGATAAGGGTCTGTTCAGCTGGGAAACCAGTCATTCACCTCTTCATCCAGTCAGTGAAAGTGCTCTCTGTGCCTCTGGGGACAGCTGATGCCAAGGAGAATGGTTGGGTTTGTGGGCAGAGTGGGATTTGTAGATTACAGGATCCAGTGGGGGAGGGGATGGAGTAGTCTGCCTGCAGGACTTTTACCTGCTGACTGGCTAGTGGGACTGTGATGGGTGGAGAAGGGGCTTGGATTATGCCCCAGGTCTAGGGTCTAGAGATGGGCTATCCTCCTGGGAATCTAGTCTCTTCATGTAGGCAGTGTCTGTGCCTCTGGGGTGAAATGGATTTTAAAATAAGTGTTTGCGTTAAGGCTCCATCCCAGCCTCTGACATCTATGTATTCAAGGAGTCTGGAATGTTTGAGTGGTAAGTTCCATCCCAAGCATCCTCCTCTGGGAGTTGTCACAGTCTAGACTCTACCTCAGAGAAAGCGCACCAAATGGTGACCCCTCCCTAGAGATACTCAAGACCCTCCCACAGGGTATTTAAAATGCCCCCCCCCCCCAGAGAATTAACATGTGGTCTTCCTTTCCAACTCCATCCCTAGGAGGCCTGGAAGGCCACTAGGGAGCACTGATATCCATTAAAAGTGGCATTTTTATAATTTGGTTTGATTTGGATTATTGCATTGGTGGAGAGGTTTATTTGTCCACAACAACTTTTCACTAAGCCCATAAGATTCATTCTCTGGATTTCCTCAGTGTCTGCTTTAATGTCTCTTTTCATCTCTAATTAACGAAGATGAATGCTAGTTAAGGTGCTGCAAATAAATGACTTTAAGATCTAAGTGGGCGTCTTGGTTACTTTTCTATTGCTGTGATAAGACACCATGGCCTGGGCTCTTAAAGAAGAAAGGGTTTGATTCCAGGCAGTTCAGAGAGTGAGTGTAGACCAGCATGGTATGGAACAAGGCATCAGGAAGGCAGGTAATAGCGGACAGCTCACATCTTGAGACACAATTATGAGCTGGGAATGACAGTGACTTCTCAAATCTTACAGACCTCCCCCTGTGACACACCTCTTCTAACAAAATCACACTTCTTAATCCTTTGAAAATAGTTCCACCAACTAGAAACTAAATATTCAAATATATGATAGATACTATGGAGGCCATTCTTGCTCAAACTATCAAAATTCATTCCCTGGCCCACTATAGGCTAATAGCCACATCATAAGCAAAATGCACTTAGCTCAGATTCAAGAGTTTCTGTAGTCTTGCACAGTCTCAACATAGTTTAAAAGCACAAAGTCTAAGTTCTCCCCTGAGTTCCAAGGCAATCTCTTAAAAGTAACCACCTTTAAAATCAGTTTCAAAAGCAAA
The DNA here is from genome assembly GCF_014885135.2 of Alexandromys fortis. Lineage (NCBI taxonomy): Eukaryota > Metazoa > Chordata > Mammalia > Rodentia > Cricetidae > Alexandromys > Alexandromys fortis. The sequence continues at coordinate 76,490 of NW_026068315.1, forward strand.
TTATATACTTTTAACATACAATGGCACAGAATGAACACACCATTCCAAGAGGGAGAAATAGGGACATAGTGAGCACATGCTGGACCAAAGAGGAACGGAAACCCAGCAGGACAAACTCCAAATTCTATAGTTATATGTTTAATGTCAAAAAGCTTAGATGGTTCTAATCTTCTAGCTTTGCCGACTACAACACACTTCTCTCTCATGTACTGGTTCCACTCTTCTGTGAAGCTCTATGTGGCGGACATCCTGTGGCGATGAAACCTCCAACACCCTGGGATTTCAAATATAATCCAGGCTTTATTTTATATGTTTACACAATGACCCCTCTGGGGCTCTAGGCAGGGACTCGTTCCCTGTAAGGTGTGCAGGAAGGTTCTGAAACAACTTTACTCCTGCATCCTTCATGACTCTAAAGTCAGAACCACATAGGAGTTACTTCCAAGTTCAGCTGGGATGAATCTGGGACTCCCCCTTGAATCACCGCACAGCTTCTATTGCAGTTGCCTTTTAGACACGGAAATTTCTCAGGCCTTCCTTTGCAAAGCTGGAAGTTTTCCTGTGTGGAATTTTGCCTTCCTCCATTCTGCTTCGGAAAAGACTTGTCTTTAATCTTCTCATCTCTTTAAGCACACACTTTGGCAGTAGCACCAAGTTTCTGGTGCCTATTTTTGTCCTCATTCTGCACATTTTGCATTTCTTTTGCTCCATTTTTTTCATTTTCATGATAGATCTGCATAATAGTGATTCCCAGTATCCATGCATCAGAGTCAATATCAAGGAAACTAATCCATTATTTTTCAATTTTGCCCCAGGAATATTTTTTAGACATGACAAAAGGCAGTCATATTCTTTTAAAGAAATAATTTTTTTATTATTTGTGATTATAACCATATTATTTCTATGTTCCTTTCCTTCCTCCAAACCCTCTCATATACCATTGCTTGATATTTTTCAAATTTATGGCCTATATTTTTTTGATTCTTTAGCAAAATATCACAGAATGGTTTCTAGCCCAGTTTCTGTTATTGTTCTTCAGAATCTCTTGAGCCAGGCATTCATAGTCCATGAGGCTCTTAGCACTTCTGTCTTCCAAACTTCTACTAGGTTGGACTATGAATCCATGCTTATTGCATTTAACCAATTTTCTAGTCCAAAGTATGAAAGTCTTCCACATTCATCCAAAACCAGTATGGTCAGATGTGTCACAGCAAGAGCCCATTCCCCAGCACCAATTTCTGTCTTAATTACTTTTCTGTCACTGAGATTGGACACCATGGCCAAAGAAATGTACAGAACCAAAAGTTTATTTTGGGCTTACAGTTTGCCATAACAATCATGGCAGGGAGCATGTGGCAGGCAGACAGCAGATAGGCAGACAAGCAGAGCTCTGGAGAAGTAACTGAGAGCTCACATTTTGTGAGACTTGGGCCAAGGGCCATTTCTGTGTCTGTGGTCCTTCAACAGCAGGGGTCTATGTAGAAGTCTCTCAGCCATGTTGCCACCATACCGATCTGAGTGGCCTGTGCATCCACCAAGGATGTCGCCTGCTCCCGAGCTGTTGATAAGGGCCGGGGCCTGTGGTTCATAGAAACCATGCATGACGAAATCAGAGGGCCATACTGAGCTGGCCCTGCCGTTCATGGCCCTTCGCTGGACACTGTAGCAAGAGAGCTGGCCCCAGCTGTAGCAAGCTTTTCACTGGCCGCCAGCTCACAAATAATGATGGCACAGAGACTTCTTATAAACTATGAAAGCTTGGTCATTAGCTTAGGCTGGTCCCACTAGCTCTTTTAACTTAAATTAACCTGCCACCTACCATTCCTTACCCATCCTACCATGACTTGGTTACATCTACTCTGTGCTATATGTCTGACTGCTTCAGCATCTCTCTAGTGTCTCCTGCAGTCCTGTATTCTTTGTTCCTCTTCTTTCCGCTTTCCCCTAAACACATACCCATTCTTTCCTGCCTGGCTATTGACCAGTCAGCTCTTTATTAAACCAATCAGAAATCACCTTATGCAGGGACACATCTTTAAGTGTAGACCCTCATGGGAGAGCTGGCCCCCTGCACTCAGAAGAGGTGCCCCACTCCTCACCACAGACGAGACAGAACTGACTCTAATGGCTTGGGCACAGGGGAGCTGACTCTGCCCCTCACTTGAATGGAACAGTCCTAGTAGCCTGGACTGAGGAGTTCAGCCACCTAGGCCCACACCTGGGTCTTAGGTTGGCCCACCCTAACATCTACTCCATTTAGGACTTGCTGGAACTTATGAAGGGACTGGTCCTGTGGAACAATACCTGCAGGATCTCCATAACTTCGAGTGTCCATAGGATATCCGTGAGGAGTTTCAGTGAGAATCCAGTAATGTGGAGGAGCAGAAACCAGAGGCTCCAGTGCCACCAGGAAGAAGGAGAAGGTGTTGGAGAGGTAGGAAAGATGGAGGAGTAAAAAGGTTTTGTTGTTGTTGTTTTTTTTATTCTTGCTTGTTTTGATCTTAAAAAATTTTCTTTTGGGACAGTTCTTCAGGGTTCAGGGAAATGTATGAAGGGACTGGGAAGAGGATGGAATTGGGGTGCATGATGTGGAATTTCAAAAGAACCAATAAAGAAATTCTGTTAAATAAAAAATAAAAATATCATTGTAATTTTGTTGGAGATTTTCTTTTTTAAAAGATATTATTATTATTATTATTACAAATTTTAACCTCCTCCCATTTCTCTCCCCCTCCCCCATCCCTTCTCTCCCTCCCTCTCCAGTCCAAAGAGCTGTCAGGGTTCCCTGCTCTGTAGGAAGTCCAAGGTCCTCCCCCCTCCATCCAGGTCTAGGAAGGTGAGCATCCAAACAGACTAGGTTCCGACAAAGCCAGTACATGGAACAGAATCAAAACTCAGTGTCATTGTCCTTGGCTTCTCAGTCAGCCCTCCACATCAGCCACGTTCAGAAAATCCGGTTTGATCACATGCTCCATCAGTCCCAGTCCAGCAGGCCTTGGTGAGTTCCCATTAGATCTGCCCCACCATGACAGTGGGTGGGCGCACCCCTCATGGCCCTGACTTCCTTGCTCGTGTTCTCTCTCCTTCGGCTCCTCATTTGGACTTTGGGAGCTCAGTCCAGTGCTCCAATGTGGGTCTCTGTCTCTACCTCCATCCATCGCCAGATGAAGGTTCTATGGTGATATGCAATATCAGAGTGGCTACAGTATAGGGCCAGTTCAGGTGCCCTCTCCTCAGCTGCTCAAGGAACAAGCTGGGGACATCTCCTTGGACACCTGGGAACCCCTCTAGAGTCCAGTCTCTTGCCAACCCTAAAATGGCTCCCTTAATTAAGATATATACTTCCCTGCTCCCACATCCACTCCCCCTCCAATTTTATTGATCCAGTAGATCACTTCTTATGATATTACCATTTTAATAATATTAATTCTGCCTATCTATAAAGATGGAACATTTTTTCTTCATATAATATCCTCTTCAATTTTTCCCACTATTTTATAATTTTTTATTAGAGAGGGTTTTACTTCTTATTCCAGGGTACTTTTGAAAGAGGATATTGTAAATGGAATTATTATCATTGTTGTTGTTGTTATTAGTATTATTGGCTTCTTTCTTGTCAAATTTGTTGGTGTTTGGAAAAGATACTAATCTCTGAATTTTCATTTTTGCATCTTGATGCTGTGCTTTAAATGTTTCTTAGATGTAAAAGTTTTCTAGAGTGACTTCAGTCTTTGAAGGCAGGATTATGAGTCTGGAGGTTGGGGGTCTATGATCAGTAGGGAAATTCATCTGTACCCTTCCTTATTTTCTGTGCTCTTATCCATCTTATCTGGGTTTCATTCACCATAGAATGAGCTTCCTGGGTGTGCCAACTCTTATTGTGTGGTCCTAATTATTAGCATGCAGCATATTTTTGTCTTTTCTGATCAAGGCTGACTTGATATCTGCTTTGTCAGAAATCTCAGTAGATAAAAGGGTTGGGACATGGCTAACTCTTGACCTTATCTCATGCACTCTTGGAATCCTATCCAGGAAGTACTGTCCTATTTCTTCACTATGAAATATTTCCCTATGTTTCCTTCTGCTTAAGGTCTTTGATTAATTTTGAGATGGTTTTTAAACAGGGTGAGAAATAGGATCCTGTTTTATTCTCTTACATGGAAATTCAGTTTTCCTAGTATCAATTTGTTGAAGAAACTGTCCTTTCTGACTAGGTCCAAGGCTCCGACTCTGGATTCTGTTCTGTGCCATCCATCTGGATGCCCATCTTGTACTAGTACCATGCAAGTTTTGTTGTGTGGCTCTGTGGTAAATTTACTGTTTTTATTTTTATTTTTTCTTTCAACTAAAATAGAATATTTTTTTAGGTATCCTGACTCTTTTCTGTTGGATCAGGGTACCTTTTCTTACTGTTCTGGTAATTTACATATTTCAAAGATACTAATCTTTTGTTTATTATTTAATGTTATTGTGAGTGTTTTTTTAGAAGAGTAATACAAGTTTAGCTAAAAGTGTAAAGGTAACTTGCTGTTGTAGAAAAGGTGGTGGAAAACTTTAAGTTTGTCTGAAGGTTTTGGTCTACTGCTATTGGAAATGGCAAACACTAAGTGCAGCTGACTGTAGGGCAGTCTCTGCTCACAGACTGTGTTGTTAAATCCCTTAGAGGACTAATTATTGCTTATCTAGATAAGATGTATGCAGCACATTGATGTCTTTCCGTGTTTACAGTCATTCAGTGAGATGTTTCTGATGCACACTATGGCTTAATACTTATTTAGAAACAAAATTGCTCTAGTATTTTCTGTCTTTGTGGAGATACTTTCATTTTCCCAACAAACCAGGCTTCTAAAATTGATAGTTTATCATTAGTTATAATGGAGATAGAGGACATACTGGTGACCCCTTATAGTCCTACATATTCTAGGAAATAAAAAGCAATAATTTTCCAAGTGAAATTAGCTTCTTTTCTTCATTTTTCTTCCTTTTTGCTTTTTTTTGGAGGGGTTTCGAGACAGGGTCTCTCTGTTGCTTTGGAGTCTGTCCTGGAACTAGCTCTTGTAGACCAGGTTGGCCTTGAACTCACAGAGATCCACCTGCTTCTGCCTCCCAAATGCTGGGATTAAAGATGTGTGCCACCACTGCATGGTTTCACTTTATTTTTTAGATAAATTCACATTACAGACCTTAAGCTATCATCCAACTGGCAATTCTCCTGCATCAGCCTCTGGAGTGCTGGAATTACAGATCTGTACCATCATGATTGGTCAATTTTGTTTTTAGTCAATAAGACAAGATGAGATGGTCTTTTAAAACAAGAGCACAGGTTTTATAGTTTCAGAAATTTCTTCATTGCATGTTTCATATCTTTGTTCCTCAGACTGTAGATCACAGGATTAATGAGTGGAGTAACCACGGAATAAAACAGAGTCACAAGCTTCTGCATTCCAGCTGTATGCTCAGATGTTGGGCTCACATACATGACCATCACTGATCCATAGAAAAGAGAAACCACAGTCAAATGGGACCCACAAGTGGAGAAGGCCTTCCTTCGTCCAGCCGCTGAAGGAACCCTCAAAACAGCTCTCATTACCAAAGCATAAGACCCCATGATAAAGAAAAATGGGACAAATAAAAGTAGGGAACTTAAGGTGGAACTAGTCAACTCTATTAAAGAATCTCTCACACAGCTGAGGGCCAAGAGAGGGCCAGGGTCACATAGGAAATGGTCTATAATCCTGGACCCACAGAAGGACATCTGGGAGATGATGATGATGGGAACAGGGAACCAGAGGAAACCAAGAACCCAGCAAGTGATCACCAGGATGTTACAGAGGTGCCCAGTCATAAGGGCAGAATAGTGTAGAGGCCTGCAGATGGCAAGGTAGCGATCAAAGGCCATAACTGCCAGGAAAAAGCATTCTGTAGAACCCAAGGAGAAGAAAAAATAGAACTGCAGGAAGCACCCAGAGAAGGAGATGACCTTGGTGTCAGAGAGGAAGTTGGCCAGCATGTTGGGGACAGTAGAGGTGACATACCAGATCTCCAGGAAGGAGAAGTTGGCCAGCAGGAGGTACATGGGGGTGTGGAGTATCTGATCCCAGCACACAGCACAGATGATGGAAGCATTGCCCATGAGTGTGAGGAGGTAGACAACAAAGAATAGCACAAAGAGGAGGATCTGCCCTTCTCTTGGGCAGGGAAATCCCAGGAGAATGAAGCCAGAGATGGTGCTGGAGTTACTGGGGCTGCTGAGGGTTTTCATCTGTCGGTGAGATGTAAAGTCACTAGAAACTGTCAAATGACAGTTTAAAGAGAAATTAGAATGAAGAAAAGTGTTTAAGTCATCTTTGGGAAATGCAAACATTTACTTATTTATTGTCACTGTTTTGTTTAATCCTGAAGCCTCATGTTTGGCATAGTTTTGGTCTGTAGAAAACCAATGATGTTAGAGAACATTAATACAAAGGTCACAGAAGTTTTCTTTTTGTGTAATGAGTGAACTAGGTACAAGATGTAACTAATATTTAATTTAGTAAGTCATAAAGAAAACACAACTAGGCAGACTATCCCTCCTGCTGTCACATGTTTGTTTATGACAATTTCTTCCTCTTTCCTTATAATTTAATGCCATTTAAAAGCTGTTACTTTAAAAAAAGTTGTTCTTCATTTTCCCCGCTTCTGTTCTTCCCACAAATAAAATCACCCTGTTGGTCTTTTGGATGGTATCTTTTGCTCAGTAACTTTATGATATTTTCATGGCTCTATATCTTACAGGAATAAAGTATCACTCATTAAAATCACCCTATGGGGGATGAATATTTGGTTCTTTTCCAGGACCAATGACTCTTTTGTCACACATCTTTAGAGTACTCATCACTGAATTGATATTCTACCACTCGCCCTGGTTTATGTGAATTCTGTCGCTGTTCCTCTCTAGTGTGAAGGGCTCTACCTCAGCCTGAGCGATGACAGAGGCTGTGCTTTAACAAATTTTCTTTTTCTTTCTTTGCTACATTGGGTGGCTCTCTTTTTGGCAGTACTAATTTTTTTTCAGAGTAGATGACCACATTAAACATGTTTTGCTTTCAACAAAGATTATTCACTAAATGATCTTGAAAACTGTCCACCAGATGTTTTAGAGGACAACTTTAGTACATATTTAATCTTACAGCCTCTCTGGGAAGTTTAGTATCTATGGAGATCAGCCTGTAATCAGTATTATGTTTTAAACTAGGTTTTTAAAAATTCTTTAAATCCATTTTCTTTTATTGACAATAAATTATTTTTTCATACAATATATCCTTACTATAATTTTCTCTCCCTCTACTCTTCCCAGTTCCTCTCACATTCCCTTTCCTCTGGATCCTCTCTCTTTCTGTCTATCATTAGAAAAGGACAGGCTTCTAATAAATAACAGCCAAGCATGACCAAATAAAATATAATAAGATGGAA
>NW_026068315.1:84121-89964 GCF_014885135.2 Alexandromys fortis
GTTTTTCGAGACAGGGTTTCTCTGTGGCTTTGGAGCCTGTCCTGGAACTAGCTCTGTAGACCAGGCTGGTCTCGAACTCACAGAGATCCGCCGGTCTCTGCCTCCCGAGTGCTGGGATTAAAGGCGTGCGCCACCACCGCCCGGCTGCACCTATTTATTAAAGTAGATGCTTCTTAACCCCATTTCTTGCATATAGCCCATTCTTAAAGAAGATTACTTAAGGGTATAATTCCAAACAATTAAACAATAAATAAGGAAACGTTGCCATGGGTTTCTCAATTCCGTTGAGAAGTTAATTGTTTCTAAGTCATTTGGAATCATCTACATTTTGCCTGTTAAAAAATCTGCAACAAGAACTCAGAAAAAGAACCAATGAGAGAGAGGGCTGTGGGACAAGAACACAACTCACAGTGACTGATATTGTGTGGATGTGAAATGAAAACTTTTTGAGGAATATTCTTTTCTGATATGTTGATTCATATTATCTGATAATGCAATCTATCAATTTTGGGATTAATAAAAAAATAAAATAAAAAAATTTGGGGATTAAGACATTTAGATTAATTGCGCAAAATAGCTGCATTTTACTTCTGTTAAGCATGTTTCCAGCCATCAAGAGTACATGTAACTGAAATATAGGATCAGCGTTAATTATATTGTCTGAAGTAGATATTTGATTCTTTGTGTTATGAATATAAGTCACCAAAGTTCTGCTCCCAGCCCAGTCATGTGAAAGCTGGATTCTGTAACTTTTGCTATAATATTAATTTAAGTACCTTGAAAACCTGAAGATGATTTCATTCTCCTTCCCCCTTCCTCTTCTTGTTCTTTTTCTCCTCCTCTTCTTATTTCTCCTCCTCCTCCTCCTCCTCCTCCTCCTCCTCCTCCTCCCCCCCCTCCTCCTCCTCCTCCTTTCTCTCTCAACTAGTGCTTGGGAGTACCTCAAGGCAAAGTGACTGTGGATGGTTTATCCTCCCACAAAATGTCTTTATGTTTCTCTAAATTAAATGACCCCAACTCTCTTTGCTTAGTAATACTGAACTTAGATGTTGAACTTGGTTAAACTTTATAAATAGAACATGCACAAAGAATATGAAAATACCTTCTTTTGATTGTTTGCCATATAATATAATTCAACAACAATTTTCTTTTAGTGTTGATGTAATTATACAAGGAATCTGACAATATTCTATATGAAAATTTCAAAACAGTAAGCTTTCAGATGAAAGACAAACTACCAGGAGAGAAGGACGTCAATGTAATTTTTGAAAATGTGATTAGTAAGCTTATAAATATTTTGGAACTAATAAAATTTGCATGAAAGATTTTTCTCTCTGATCTTTAACCACTTCTGGATTTTATCTGACTTTAGGGACAGCGGGACTTTGGGACTAGTAAAATTTCCCCATATTTTATCCATTTATATCCTAATTTATGTCTTTATTCATTTTAGTGCCTTTGTCGTGGGAAGAACAGTCCTGTCCCCTGTGTTACGTTATGTTTGCTGGATGTCGTTTCCACTCAGATTTTAAGGACGTATAATTAGAGGCTGAGATAATGTTTCAACTGCCAAACTATAATGTCTTAGAAGGTAAATTTAAAACAAGTATAAAAATTCTAATATACTTTGTATTATGCCATTCTTATCCAGGATGAAGAATATTAAAATTGTAGGTATTTTTTTAATTAATTAATTTATTTATTAAAGATTTCTGTCTCTTTCCCACCGCCGTCTCCCCTTTCCCTCCCCCTCCCCCAATCAAGTTCCCCTCCCTCGTCAGCCCAAAAAGCAATCAGGGTTCTCTGCCCATTGTAGGTATTTTTTAAAGAAATCATTTGCCTATTTTCTGTTCCTTGAATGGTACTGCTAATGAATGGAGAGCCGATGTAAGGGGAAACTCGCTATAACATATGAAGAGACCATCCTGATTCTAAAATTCATAAGGCTAAATCAATTTTTTTTATGTTTGCAGGTTAAACATTAACTCAGAGACAAGTCAATCAATACTTTGAAAGTCAAATGATTGAATATTTAGTCAAGGTACTTGCAGCATAATTTCCAGCATATTCTAAAAAGTTGTAGTTTGACGAATTGCTTTGCTAACAATTTAAAAATATTTTCAGTATTTCTTTTAATACTTTAATGGGCAAGAGCCCACATTTATTGTAATGTTACATGCCTTTCTCCTTATTGACTCTCTCAGGAAATCTATCAATTTCCTGCTGTTTCTATTGTGAAAACACGACTTGTGTTAGTCTCTTTTTCCCCACTGGCATTTCCTAAGCTCACATGCTCACCCTTTCCCTCCTGCTTCTTCAGTAGCACCCTTATCTCTATGTTTGCCTTTCTGTGTTTTATTTTTCTAAATAGCATCATAATGTTTAAAAACCAAAAGCGCAAACATGTTTGCACTTTGAGTCAACCTGTTCCTTTTCAGAACAAGACTGTTAGTTCTTACAGAACTTTTTTAGAAATTGGATATGCAAGTCATTCTGTGTTAGCCAACATTGATTTAGTCAGCCCACATTGTTACTTAGATTATATTGCTTAGCTTTTCTATGACGAAGATGTTTACTCACCACGGATCTGAGCTGGAGTGATTAAATGCATGTTGAACTAAATAATAAAAAAGATTAGGGTTGGGGAAGATTAGCTTGGTGGAGAGTACTTGCTTAACTTATACAAGGCACCAGTGTGCATCCTTAGCAATACACACACACACACACACACACACACACACAGATTCACAGACAAACACAGACGAGCACAGATACACAGAGTCACATACACACAGATGCTCTCACACACTCTTTCCACAAGTCTGGCAGATTCCCTTTCACTGTCTAAAGATATTGTGAGCACAGATATGAATGACATCATGTTTAAGAACTAGGGATATTGGGAACATTAAGTATCTCTTTGGGGGATTTGTTTCCTTGTTAATTAGTCAACCACAGAAAAGAAGTAAAGTCTAAATGAATGAGTGAGGCTGTTACACAGTGGAAAGAAAAGCATTGCCTGCGTATTTTAATTTTTCAAAGTCTTAGTGCCAAAGTCTATCATCCCCATAGCAAATCCAGAGTCATGTCACAGAACCACTGTGTCCTCTTGTTCACCTGTACAAACACAGCAAGGGGATGCTGTGTCTGTAATGCTGTGTAACAATTTGTTAAAAAGATGTTTAAAAAGCATAATTATTCATATTGAGACTAATAGTACACAGTTATGTTTAGTAGAAAAACCTCTGAAGCTAAGGGTTTTCTTTATTAGCCATAAGAAAACAACACCATGTCCTTAGCCACAATGTGGCATGATTGTGACAATCTAAAGGGCCATGGAAGGTTCTTGGTCAGAGTCCCAACCAGTAGAAGCTAAAGAAACATTGGTTGTATGTCAGAAATTCAGACGGCTGTGGATAGAAGCTATTAGATTCTACAACTACATTAATACTTTATTTTCTAAGGCTATATTACTTTATTACCTGTATCAGAAAAGGAAATCCAAGTTGAAGTATCTTAGAAATTTGTCTTTTTATTCTTATTTCCTTAGAGTATGGCAATATTTTTCTTCTTCTTTTTGTAAAGAAAAAAGAATGAGCTATGGCAATGGGAAGGAGGACACTTAAGCTCCTTCCCTGAGGGGGTAGGGTTATAAGTAGGGCCTGTCTGTTGATCATTTCTCCAGGCCCTTGAGGATCCATTTACTGATTCTGGAAGAGCTGTGTCAGGGGACAGCTCTGTGCTTGTCACTCGCTTTCCTTAGGGGCATGCCTTAATTTCTGCTTCCTTTTTTTTTTTGTGTGTTCAAGGTGATAAATTTTGTGTTTCAAGCTTCTTAAAGAAGTTTAATTAAAAGCAAATTAATAATATAATTTATTAGTTGATTTATCACCCAACAACACTGATTATAACTCCTTCAAGTGTTTATTATACAGTCAATAAAAAAATCTTTCCACCCTGAAAAGAAGAATTGCATTCATCTAGTACTCACATCTGGGCTTCAGATTTGTCTGTGCTTGTCTGACACTAAGGTAACCTGTGCTTTCCTCTTTTCCAAAAAATGTAGTATTTTTACTAATTATTTGAGAATTTAATATCCTTATTTTATCATATTTATCCATACCCCACTCCTTCCCCTAATTCTTTCCTTGTCCATCTCTATATCCCCAACTATATTTTCCTTAAATTATTATTGTGACCTATATACATACATGTGGATATATAAATGCGATCTGCAGCGTCTATTAGTGCTGCTCATGTGTGTGTGTGTGTGTGTGTGTGTGTGTTTTTTTTTTTTTTTTTTTTTAGGATCACTGCTTGGTTTTGGATAACCAACTGGGGGCTTATCTTTGAAGAAGACTGATGTTTTCTCTCTTTTAGCAATTACTAATTGCCTATAGCTCTTCATCTATAGGTGAAGTCTTGTTGATATTTTATGCATTCACATTGTTACATGAACTGGCATTTCCATTCTGTAGGTTCTGTTTAGGTAACTGTATCGTTAAGATGCTACAGTTGTAGATTTCCTTCCAAATAACAAAGATACACTCTAACGGCAGACAGGCTGGTTTTCAGGCTTTTACAATCTTTCTTTTCCCTCTTCTGAGATGTCCTCTGAGCCTTAGATTATACCTATGGTATTTAAAATAAACTTACAAAAATCAGTAGCCTTTCTATATACCAACAACATACATGTTAATAAAGAGATCATGGCCACACTCTCATTCACAACATCAAAGAAGATAGAACATCTAGGAATAAATGTAACCAAGGAGGTGAAAGACCTCTACAATGAACACTTTACATCTCTGGAGAGAGAGAGAGGGAGAGAGAGAGGGGGAGGGAGGGAGGGAGGGAGGGAGGGAGGGAGGGAGAGAAACAGAAACACAATGAATACAGATTTGGGTACCAGGAGTTGGGTACTGCTGTAAGGAACCTGATCATTTTTGATTTTTGAGGACGTGGAAGACTTTGGAACTTTGGAATAGAAAAATGGTTGAATGCTATAAGCAGTGCTTAACAACCCATTCTAGTAGGAGCCTGGAAGAGGGCAGTGTGAAAAGTAATACAGATTGTAGAGGCCCAGCTCATGAATAAGGTCGCTATCATCAGGGAATTTTCTTCCTGAAGCAGATGACCATTTGTAGGGTTAGGCCAGCCCCTAAGGGGGCGGACTCCCCTCTTGCAAATGTTTACTGATAAATTGCAGGCGCAGAAGCCTGCACTTCCATTCCTGTTTCCTGTGCTCCGCGGGAACCTTGGTTTCTTGATTCTGCTTTTTCCATTAAAGTTGCGCAAATATTTATTACAATTTGTCTTCATTAATCTAAACCGCCACATTTGACGCCCAGTGGGGCTTTGCGGATACCCGCCCCGATTCGGAGGATCCGGGAGGCCACCGCTGGGAGCCAGCTGCACCTCCCCCTCCGGAGATCTCTCTCTCTCTCTCTTCGCACAGATTGTGACCTCTCAGCACTGCACCTAGAAGCAGCTGAGATTCTGAGTCACTGGAAATCTCTGGTGCCTGCTAGAAAGCCGGCAAACAGAACGGGAGACTTAGCACCGGCAGTTTGGATTTGTGTCTGTGCTCCCCGCCCTGCGCTTAGGTCACATAACAGCAGAGAGGCATTGCAGTCCCCGCGACCTGGCTCAGTGCCGTGCATCTCTTTGACTTGTTCACTTTGGCATCTTTCTCTCTGTTCCCCTTCCACCCCACCTGCTCGCCTAGCAATTAACCCAGAACAGTAAATTTCGGTTTTGAGTTGTTTCAGACCGGCTCTCCACATGGACTCAAGTGGACTCTTTCACCACCACTGGCAGGAACCAGTCATTGCAGTTAAATT
>NW_026068315.1:92443-93348 GCF_014885135.2 Alexandromys fortis
TCTACCTGCCTTTCCAGTAATAACAACAGAGAAGGTGATTGGTTCCAGAAACCCTAGGGTCATCAAGGAAGATACATGGGAGCCTGTCCGTATGAATGATCTCAAAGAAATTAAACAGGCTGTCATGACTTTTGGGATGCACGCCTCTTTTGTTAAAGAGATGGTAAAATCTTGCGCCACAACAAGCAGAGCTATGCCCTCTGACTGGTTTCAGCTGACCTCTGCAGTCCTGGGGAGTGGGCCGCAATTAAAATGGAAATGCTTATTCAGGCAAGAGGCTAGACTTTTAGAACAGCAAGAAAAGGTGAAGGGAAGTAACATCTACCTAGATAAAATTATACTTGAAGGACTCTTTTCCGACCCTCAGGAACAAGCTAATTTGGATGAAAACACACTCTCCATGTGTACTCCAGCAGCCTTAAGGGCTTGGGACAGGGTACAAGACCCAGGACAGAGAATGGAATCATTTGTCACAATTAAACAAGGCCAGAGAGAACCCTTTAGTGATTTTTTTTACAAAGACTTACTAAGGCTCTGCAAATAGGGATATCTGACCCAGACACAAGATGTATAATGATTTGAGTCTTTGGCTTATGAAAATGCAAATGTGGAATGCAAAACGATTTTGGGGCCTTTAAGGTTCAGATCAGCACCCTTGGAAGAATGGGTCTTGCATACACTGGATGTTGATACATTTGATTATGGCACTGAAGCATGGGTAGAAGAAGCAATTTCCAATGGTAAAAGGAGACACCAGAATACCAAATGTTTTAATTGTGGCAAAATGGGTCATATGAAAAGGAATTGTAAACAACGGATCTTCAGAAATAATAATAATGCATCTTCTAGAAATAACAGAAATAGGAGGACTCAGCCTTCAGGTTTATGTAGAAGATGTGGAAAAG
>NW_026068315.1:94837-96213 GCF_014885135.2 Alexandromys fortis
TATTATTATTTCTGAAGATCCGTTGTTTACAATTCCTTTTCATATGACCCATTTTGCCACAATTAAAACATTTGGTATTCTGGTGTCTCCTTTTACCATTGGAAATTGCTTCTTCTACCCATGCTTCAGTACCATAATCAAATGTATCAACATCCAGTGTATGCAAGATCCATTCTTCCAAGGGTGGTGATCTGAACCTTAAAGGCCCCAAAATATTTTTGCATTCCACATTTGCATTTTCATAAGCCAAAGACTCAATCAGTATACGTCTTGCGTCTGGGTCAGATATCCCTCTTTGCAGAGCCTTAGTAAGTCTTTGTAAAAAAATCACTAACGGTTCTCACTGACCTTGTTTAATTGTGACAAATGATTCCATTCTCTGTCCTGGGTCTTGTACCCTGTACCAAGCCCTTAAGGCTGCTGTAGTACACATGGAGAGTGTGTTTTCATCCAAATTAGCTTGTTCCTGAGGGTCGGAAAAGAATCCTTCAAGTAGAATTTTATCTAGGTAGATGTTACTTCCCTTCACCTTTTCTTGCTGTTCTAAAAGTCTAGCCTCTTGCCTGAATAAGCATTTCCATTTTAATTGTGGCCCACTCTCCAGGACTGCAGAGGTCAGCTGAAACCAGTCAGACAAGTAGCTCTGCTTTTTGTGGCCCAAGATTTTACCATCTCTTTAACAAAAGAGGCGTGCATCCCAAAAGTCATGACAGCCTGTTTAATTTCTTTGAGATCATTCATACGGACAGGCTCCCATGTATCTTCCTTGATGACCCTAGGGTTTCTAGAACCAATCACCTTCTCTGTTGTTATTACTGGAAAGGCAGGTAGAGCTGTAGGTAGAGCTTTGTGGAAATTGTCCCGGAGGGATTTACCCACAGATGTAGTTAAAATTTGCCTTTCTACCACTTGTTCTTCTTCATCAGAATTTAGAAATTCCTCAATCTTTTCAATTCTATTCACCATTGCCTTCTGCAATGTTTGTATCTCCTGTCCAGAATTATGTTCCAAAGCCTTCATTGAGGATTCTAAAGTATGAAGTTTGTCCATTAGAGATAAGTTCTCATCTTTGGACATAATTTTTATGGCATAAACCGTGCCTTCTTGTATTGACAATCTTTCTGCCAATCTGTCATAAGCTTTAGACAAAATCCGATAGTCACATTCAGCAGTTTTGATTCTCTCAGTTACTATTTCAGTTCCTACAGAAAGGGACTGAAGCTTACAACCCAAATCAGCTGTTCCCTCTTCCATAGTAATGAGTTTCTCCTTAATATCAGCCACTAATGTTTCAGTTCCTACAGAAAGGGACTGGAGCTTACGATCCAAATCAGCTGTTCCCTCTTCCATAGTAATGAATTTCTCCTTAATATCAG
>NW_026068315.1:98497-99381 GCF_014885135.2 Alexandromys fortis
CCAGCCCTGCATCTCTGGGATGAAGCCTACTTGATCATAATGGATAATTTTTCTAATGTGTTCTTGGATTCGGTTTGCCAGTATTTTGTTGAGGATTTTTGCGTCGATGTTCATGAGTGAGATTGGCCTGTAATTCTCTTTCCTGGTAGAGTCTTTGTGTGGTTTTGGTATCAGAGTAACTGTAGTTTCATAAAATGAATTTGGTAATGACTCTTCTGTTTCTATATTGTGAACTACCTTAAGGAGTATAGGTATTAGGTCTTCTTGGAAGTTCTGGTAGAATTCCACATTGAAACCATCTGGTCCTTAGCTCTTTTTGGTAGGGAGGTTTTTTTATAACAGCTTCTAATTCTTCACAACTAACAGGTCTATTTAGATTGTCAACCTGGTCCTGGTTTAACTTTGGTATATGGTATTTATATAAAAAAGTGTCCATTTCTTTTAGATTTTCCAGTTTTTTTGGCATACAGGCTTTTGTAGTAAGTTCTAATGATTCCCTGAATTTCCTCTGTGTCTGTGGTTATGTCCCCCTTTTCATTTCTGATCTTATTAATTTTCATATTCTCTCTCCAGGAGCCAGCTTTTTGTTTCATTGATTCTTTGGATTGTTTTCTGTGTTTCTATTTTGTTGATTTCAGCCCTCAGTTTGATTATTTCCAGTCTTCTACTCCTCCTAGGTGAGTCTGCTTCTTTTTTTTCTAGAGCTTCAGATGGGCTGTTAAGTCTCCAATGTGTGCTCTCTCTGTTTTCTTTAAGTGGGCACTTAGTGCTATGAACTTTCCTCTCAGGACCGCTTTCATAGTGTCCCCTAAGTTTGAGTATGTTGTTTCTTTATTTTCATTGAATTCAAGGAAGACTTTAATTTCTTTCTTTATTTCTTCCTT
>NW_026068315.1:101917-118797 GCF_014885135.2 Alexandromys fortis
CTCTCTACATTATTTAGACTCCTTGAGATAGGATGTTTAGCAAAACTTTTGTTCTCTATAGTGTTTGTTATATTTATTATTTGTTATTATTGTTTTTAATTGTAGTTGGTTTAGTTCTGTCTTATTTAGACAAAAGGGGGAGATGTAGGGTTAGGCCAGCCCCTAAGGGGGCAGACTCACCTCTGGCGAATGTTTACTGATAAATTGCAGGCGCAGAAGCCTGCGCTTCCCTTCCTATTTCCTGTGCTCCATGGGAACCTTGGTTTCGTGAGTCTGGTTTTTCCATTAAAGTTGTGCAAATATTTACTACAATTTGTCTTCATTAATCTAAGCAGCCACAACAATTTACACAGAGAACACCAGAAGTAGTCATTGTATGGGGAATGGAGACCGTGGCATGCTCAGTCCTAAGCAGGACATTTATCTTACACTTTCTGCCCCAAGATTTGGAGGTATCAGGGAAGACAGGACAGAAAGATTGTAGAGCCATAGATTGTAGGTGACCACAAGAAGGAAGTACTTTCTGGATACACAGGGAAGCTGCACATACAAGCTCACACCAGTTGTGACAGCCTGCACAAGACCTGTGCAAGAACAAGTCAGATCAAATCCTAATCTGTGGGAAAGTGTTGTCTTAAAGACCTACCCCTAAATAAGAAACTATTGACAACTGACAGAGGGAAGGAAAGTTAATACTCTTTATAGGTAAGACCCTGGGTAAGTCAAACAAAATTCAGGTTAGGCCCCACACCCAAGAGTATTTGGGAAGTGCAAATACTGTGGTTAAAGAGAACATGAGGCTGATGGTGTGGTTGTAATCCAGAAGGAATTGGTAGAGACTAGTGAATATGATCAAAATAAATGAAATTCTCAAAGAATTAGTAAAATTATTAAAATTCCTATTTGTCCACATTTTAACAACTTATAGTCCACGAAACTGGAAAGTATATAAGAAGTGGATGTGTTTCTACAACAGAAGAGGGCCCAAATTCAATTAAGATGTGATAACCAACTAGACCGTTAACATATGAGTAGATATCAAAGGAAGGTAAAAAACTTACAGCCAAAAATGTCCATGTTCACACAGATTCACTGATAAATTTTGCCAGACCTTTAAGGAAGAGCTAACACCAATATTTCACAGACTGTTTCACAGAAGAGAAAGGGAAAGAACACTGCTAAACTCTTTCTAAGAAGCCAGTATTTCTTGATATCAAAGTCAGATACATCAACAACAGCCACAGCAAAAAGTTTTAGGCTAGTTTGCCCTAATAAGCAAACATGGAGAAATTATCAATAAAACACTTTCAAATCAACTCAGATAATATGTTAAAAAGATCATTGACAAATCAAGTCTGTTTTATTATAGAGATATGGCAAGTCCATAAGTATATCAAGTAAATGAACTCTGGAACAGAAATCATATGATTTTCTGAATCCATGTCAAAACAGTTTTTGAGAAAGTAGTGTACCAAGTGATCTGTGTCCTCAGCCCACCTGCAGTTTTCAGTGGTCTTTAATTGGTGGGAACATGTTGTATCACTAGGGAAACATATGGCATGTTGTATGTGCGTGTTGTATTGCTAGGGAAATATATGGCATGTCCGATCTCTGCTTAACTTTAAAACAGAGGACTAGAAAGTTGGGTTAAGAAAAGACACTGGCATCAATGTCCTCATGAGTATTTGAGTTTCTCATGGTATTCTCACGTCATTTATCCCCATGTTCAAGTTTTCTACTTTTTTTCCCATCTAACATGTTTATTCATTCAAAGTACTGGCTCAGTTAAATCAATTTGTGAACTAGTTGATGATGTAGCTGAATCATAAAAATATAGGTCAAATGAAAGATTTATAGAATTTATTTAAAAGATTCTGATTTAGAAAATTCAAAAAAGTTCTTAGAAACCTCAAAGTATCGAACCTTTCAAAAGTACTTAAATTGATCACAACATTTTAGAAGATAGGATTCTAAATTGTTAGGTAAAATTTTGGCTGAAACATGATTTAATTAGAGTCAGGAACCCCTTTACATCCGTGAATCTGTGGCTCTATGCCTTTCCTAGCATTAGTGCCGAAAGCATTGGGTCAGAAGAGTCATGTGTAAGGTGGCAATTGTTAGGGGCAGAAGGTTACGAGGTGAAGGGTTAGGTGAGTCATCTTTATATGAGACAAATATAAGGATATCCAAGACATTTAGTTCAGTAGCAACTATTGAATCTTGATTTGGAACAAATAGCATTGTTTAGTGTTGCCAGTTACAACTGTTGATAAGGCATATGGAACCCCCATCAATAGAGTAATCTATATTTACTGCAAAGATAAGTTTCCTTGATGTGAGTGAAAACTACACTTACATGTGGGTATATTTAGTGCAAATGCTGTTAGCAATTATCCTGGTTTAGTAAATTTGTGGTTGTAGATTCTCCTCCAGTAACCCTGAATGACTACACTCACATTGAGGAGTTATCTAGGCTTCCATTTCCAGGCGTGGTCTCCATCTTGTTGAGAGGGTCTTAACTTTAATCAGAGAGCTGTTGGTTTTTTCCAGGCAATGCAAGGCATAGCTACATCGTAGGGTTATCCTGCCATGCTGATATGGTCACTGATGTGGTTTATAGCATCATAGCTGGGTAGAACTATTGGTTATGTTGTTCCTTTGGAAGATCACACGGTGCTCTCTGGTACCATGAAAGCTAGTCCTCAAGGAGGAGCCTTCAGGTCAGTTCCAGTTCAGTGGTCTCTGGGCCCTGGTTCTGAAGTGCACAGTATCTTCAGCAGTAGAGACCAGCTCTTCACTTTTGGGAAGTAACCAAGGACAGTAGCAAGAGGTTACTGTTGGTAGTCACTTAGAAATCCTTGGTCAACAACTCAAAGGAGGGCTTTTCATGTTTGATATTTTTTTAGGATGTCTTTGGCTCTTGGCAGGAGCACTATTGGCCCAGAATAGAAAAGTTTATTACAACAATACATATATACTTATATACTGGATTGAATGCGTTATATTTTTAGGCAAATAGTTAATAATACAGTTCTATGTGGCCTTTAAAGCCATCTATATTGTTATTTTGTCCACCTCCCTCTTTTACCTGTTAGATAACTTGTATCCTGCTATCCCCCTTTCCCTCCCATCTTCTCCTCCTTCCCCAAAGAGCCCATCTTTTCTCACTTCACTTGTCAGATCACAAGTTTCCTGCCTTTCCCTTTAACCCTATTCTTACCCCCTTATGTATTTACTCCACCCTCTTCCTAAGGAGTCACCCTTTCCATTTTCCTGATCAGATTACTTGCACCTGGCTATTCTTCTCTCCATTGTTCCCCAGCACCCCATCCTGTCAGCTGTCCTGCCTTACTTTCCTGTTTTCTGTATTTACTATAGACTATACTCTTCAGAAGATTTGAGCTAGGAACCTCCAATAAAAGAAAATACGAGACAATTGTCTTTTGGATCTGGGTTACCTCATTCATTGAATATGATCTTTTCTAGTTCCATCCATTTACCCGAAAAATTCATGATTTTATTTTTATTTACAGATAAATAATGTTCCAAAGTGCATATGTCCCCATTTTTGTCATCCATTCATCAGTTGTAGGACAATTAGGTTGCTTCCATTTCCTTGCTATTTGCAACTAGAGCAGTAATAAACATGGCTGAGATGTATCTTTGGAGAATGATGTTGAGTTCTTTGGGCATATGACAAAGAGTGGTAAAGACGGATTGTGTGGAAGCTTTAACTTTACATATCCGAGAATTTTCACACCAATTTCCATGATGCCTGCACCAGTTTGCAGCGACAAAGGCAGGGCCAGTTCTCCCACCAGGGGTGGGGCGAGTTCCCCCATTCACATGGATATGACTCCAGGTGCTAGCCCAGGCCACAGGGTTCTCATGGGCTTGGGTGGTAACATGGGGTATAGACATCAATAAGGCCCTGTGTTTTATAGGGGACTACTGACTCACTCATGGTCCTTAGTTGCTGCATGGGTCACCAGCCTCTGCATGGCCTCAGGCAATTGCACACGTCACTCATTTCAAGTTGGTGACCCAAGCAGCTAAGTACAAGGGCATTACCAAGGCATCAGGCAGCTGTACAGACTGTATGTCCACGTAGGCTTCAACACAGCCTAGGGAAGCAGCCTGTACCTGTGACACTAACATGACATACAGTGGCATTTCAGTCCATAGCGGCCTTTTGAGGAGGTCTAATCCAGAAGAGTGAAGCTTCCTTCATCTGGGACCTTTGTTGTTGCCCAGAGTCAGGGGGATCTCATGGCCAGATGGCAGATTCAGCGGTTCCGGTCTCCATCTGCATAAACTCCAGGATGCTGTATACCATTCCTCAGACCATCAATCTCCAGTTCTACCTCTCTCCATAGCTCATGCCCTGCTCCATTTTCTAGCTTTCCTCCCTCTGCATCACATATTGTTCTTTGTAGTGGTGTCTGGCCTGCCTCACTGGGGTCCTCAAGGGCAGGGGCAGTGTTTATCTGACTTCTCTCTGTAATGTATCACAAGGTCTGGAGTTTAAATGTCTCCAACATTGGTCCTTATTTCACATGATTGCATTGCCTATCTGGTGTCTTTTATGGGCTCCATATGAATTTCAAGGTAGTTTTTTTTTAAACCTTTATAAGGAATGAGATCAGGATATTGAGTGGGATTTCATATGTGTAAATAGTTCTTGGAAGAATGGTCATTTAAACGTCTAGACATGAGAATGGGATGGGTATCTTTCCATTTTCTACTCTCTTTCTTCAGAGGTCCTGTGCTTCCTTGAT
Organism: Alexandromys fortis; assembly: GCF_014885135.2. Classification (NCBI taxonomy): domain Eukaryota; kingdom Metazoa; phylum Chordata; class Mammalia; order Rodentia; family Cricetidae; genus Alexandromys; species Alexandromys fortis. The sequence continues at coordinate 106,696 of NW_026068315.1, forward strand.
TTGTTTTATGCCTAGATCCTTTGAGGATAGCATGTCCTTGTGTCCCTAATCTCCTTTGTATGTTTGTTGCTCATGTATTAAATGCTGCTGATTTGTGGAGGGTGATTCTGTGTCCTTTCACATCCTGAAATTTGTTTATCATTTCTAGAACTTTTCTGACGATAGGATTTCTGTGATTTCCAATGTATAATATCATGTCACCTGCAAAGAGGGAGAATTTGACTTTTTCTTTCCCTCTTTGCACCCCTCTAATTTTCTTCTTTTGCCTTATTGCTCCAGATAGTAGTACTACAAGCACAATGTTGAAATGGAGTGTAGATAGTGGGCACCCCTGTTTCATTTCTGATTTTTTTCAAGGTTTTCTCCATTTAAGATGATGCTGTCTGTGGGTTTCTTCTATGTAGCTTTTAGTATGCTAATGTTAGTTCTCTCTGGCCATACAATAACCATGTCCTTTACCACATGGAAACTTCTATATTATGAGGTCCTGTTTATTAATTGTTAGACTTAGTGTCTGTGATATTGCTATCATATGCAGAAAGTCTTTTCCTGTGTGAATGACTGCAAGCTGTACCACTAGCGCTAGGTTTGTTGGTTGCAGGTAGCATCAGAGGGCTAAAGTCAGGAAGTCTTCTCAGGATGGAATGGCATACAGTACGTAAGTCCAGTGGGGTGTTGGTAACAGTAAAGACAGTACTAATCAGAATGAGCTGTAGAAAGGGTGTGAGACACTGGCTAGCTCTGAAGATCAAAGGGAGTACAGGGCGATTAGTTTGAAGGAATTTACCAGACTGGACCTGGCCACAGGATGCAGGAGTCTGGGAAGGCTTGGAGGTTAGATGTGGTGTAGGTAAGTGGAGTGGAGGAGAAGAGGGAGAGCGAATGTAGCTTACCTGTGTCTGTGCCATGTGTTGAGGCTAAAGGTCTCTGGTAGCAAGTACACCTGGCAACTGGTGTGGGTGGGGAAGAACTCATTTTTCTTTGAGGGGCTGGCCACTGGGAGTTTGACCACGCTCGGGAAGGTATATGGGCAACAAAAAATGAACTTGTAGGGTTTTGTTTGTTTGTTTGTTTTCTTTCTTCTTCTCTTATTTTACAGGCAGATCTGGGAGGATGGGAAATGTGTGCAATTTGGGTGCAATGTGGTTTTGATTACTGTAGCTCTAGTAGGTACAACTTAAAATCAGGGATGGTGGTATCTCCACCATTTCTTTTGTTGTTCAGAAGTGTTTTATTCTTGTTTTTTCATTTTTTTTCAGGTGAAGTTGAGTAAAGTTCTTTCAATGTCTGTAAAGAATTGTGCTGAAATTTTGATGGGGATTTCATTGAATATGTAAATTGCTTTTGGTACGATGGTCATTTTTAGAATTCTATAAATTTATGAGCATGGGAGATCTTTGCATATTTTTGCTCTCTTCTTCATTTTCTTTTACTTGCTTGGTTAGAGTTACCCTAAGATATTTCATATTATTTGAGGCTATTGTGAAAGGTGTTTCCTATTTGATTTCTCAGTTTGTCATTTGTGCTTAGGAGGCTGCTGATTTATTTTAGTTGATCTTCTATTCAGCTACTTTGCTGAAAGTGTTTATCAGCTGTAAGTGTTCCCTGGTAAGGTTTTTAGGGTCACTTATGTGTACTGTCATATAATCTGCATATAAAAAAACTTTGCCTTTTTCCTTTCCAATTTGTACCTCTTTGATGTTTGCCAGTTGTCTTTTTGCTCTAGCTAAAGCATAAACTACTATATTGAATAGAAATTGAGACAGTGAACAACTTTGTCTTGCTCCTAATTTTCGTGGAATTGATTTGAGTTTCTCTCCATTTAACTTGATGTTAATTATAGACTTGTTGTAAATTGCTTTTATTATGTTTAGGTATATTCCTTTTATCTATAATCTCTTTTATCATAAAGAAATGTTAGATTTTGCTAAAGATTTTTTGGCATCTAATGCAATTATCATGTGCCATTGTTGGTTTCTCTGTCTCGTCCTGCTCAGCAGCTGTTTCCATATAATCACTCAGAGGCTCATATTAATTATTGATGCTTGAGCAATAGTTCAAATTTAAATTAACTCATATTTCTATCTATGTTTTTCCACATGGCTCACAGCTTGTCAGCTCATTTTCTAAATGTCCTGCTTGTTTGGTGCCTGGCTGTCATCTCCCTCAACTCCTCTCTTCTTCTCCCTATCTTTCTTAGTTTGGCTTTTCCACCTAACCTTATCTTACCTGGCTATTGGTCAGTCAGCTTATTTATTAGACAAATCAGAGCATAATTTGCACAGTGTACAGAAATATCCCACAGCAATCACGTGCTTTTCTTCTTTAATTTTATTTATAAAATTGATTACATTTACTGATTCTCATATAATTCCTGCATCACTGGGATGAAGTTCACTTGGTCATGGTGGAGGATCCTCTGGATATGTCCTAGGATTTGGCTTGCCAGTGTTTTAGCATCTATGTTCGTATGAGAAACGGGTCTATAATTTTCTTTGCTGAATCTTTTTGTGGTTTGGGTATCAGGATGAATGTGGCCTCATAAAATGATTTGGCCAATGTTCCCTGTTCTATTTTGTGGAATAATTTGAGAAATGTTGGCATTAATTATTCCTTGAAAGTCTGGTAGAATTCTGAATTCTGAGCTAAAGCTGTCTTGGCTGTTTTGTTTGTTTGTTTTTTTGTTTGGGAGACTTTTATTTCTATTTAACCAGGGATTAAAGGTCTATTTAAATTATTTATCTGACCTTCATTTAACTTTGGTAAGTGGCACCAATTGAGAAAATTATCCACTTCTTTTAGATTTTTCAATTTAGTGGAGTATAGGTTTTTAAAATATGTCCTTATGAGTCCTAGATTTTCTCCCCATCTGTTGTTATGTCTGCCATTTCATTTCTGATTGTATAAATTTGTGTATTATCTTGCCATCTTTTAGTTTTAAGGGTTTGTTGATGTTGGTTTTCTCAATGAATCAACTCTCTGCTTCATCGATTATTTGTATTGTTCTCTTTGTTTCTTTTTTTTGGTGTGTGTGGGGGGGAAGAAGTCATTTCTGCTCATAGGGTGAGCATGAAGATTGGATTTTGGTGAAAAAAAGAGGAAAGCAGGATCAGAGCCAACTACCTGGTCTTCTGGCAGAGCTGGGGGTGTCCACCCAAACAAGGGACTGGGACACAGCAACGAGGCAGGGATCTATAGGAGATATGGGCAGGTGGCAGGGAAGGCTGCAGCTGGTGTTCTGTTGCGGTGCTAAAGGCAACTCTGAGAACTGGGTCTGAGGGAACAGAGAGAGTGGAGAAGGTCCACAGCCAGCCCGCCTGTTCTTGTGACCTTTTATTTATCTTTATTTAAATTTACTTTCATGACATTTATGTGCTGTGTTGGCTTCTGATATGACATCAACCAACACTGTAGTTCCTGTTCTCAAGGAATTTACAATCTAATGAAGATGGGAAGGCATGCACAAGCAGACTGTGGGAAGCTAACAGTAACACAAAGAATAAAGAAAGACATGTTATAAACACCATGCAATAAGAGATACAATAAATTCTGTCAGGGAAAAAGCTAAGCTGATAGCGTGGCACTTATAGTTTTGAAGAGTCTCTCTTTGAAAAGCTCACATCTGCCTGCAAGTTTCTCGGCTCACTACTGACCTGTGGCTTCAAGACATTGCCATATAGGGTTGTACTGTACAAATATGTTTTTTATTGCTATTCTGCAATTCATGAAACCTGTGGCAACTGTTGAACATGTCTGGGGCTCTGAACTCATTCAAAATAATTCAGTAATATCAAAGACCTTTTAGGAACCTCCTATAACTTTTCTCAAGGCATCTTTCATTTCTTTATTTCGGAGGCTGTAGATCATGGGGTTGAAGAAAGGAGTCAAAACCGAGTAGAACAGAGTTGTGAACTTTTGCGTGCCCTTTGCTAGACCTGAACCTGGACTTACATATGTTATCATGACTGAGCCATAAAACAGAGTTACCACAGCCAGGTGTGATGAACAGGTGGAGAAAGCCTTCTTTGAGCCAGCAGCAGAGGGCATCCGTATCACAGCCCTCAGCACTAAGGCATATGAACCAATAATGTAAAAAAAGGTGGCAAAGATGAGGAGGGAGCTCATAGTGCCACAGATGAGAACAGTGCCTGAGACTGGGGCACAGACTGCAGCTAGGTCCAGCAAGGGACCGAGGTCACAAAGAAAGTCATCAATCACATTTGGGCCACAAAATGGCAGCTGAGTGACGAGTATCACTGGGATAAGAAACCAAAGGAACCCGTACACCCAACAAAATATGACCAGGCTACCACAGAACCTAATGGTCATGACAGTGGGGTAGTGCAGTGGGCGACAGATTGCCAGGAACCTGTCGTAGGCCATGATAGACAGAAATAAACATTCGGTGGTGCCCAAGGAGAAGAAGAAGTACAACTGGAGTAAGCACCGAGTGAAGGAGATGGTTTTGGTTATGGAGAGGAGGTTGACCAGCATGTTGGGCACATCAGAGTTGACGTAGCAGATCTCTAGGAAGGAGAAGTTGGCCAGCAGGATGTACATGGGGGTGTGGAGCCGGTGATCCCAGTGCACCGCAAATACAATTGCCATATTTCCAAGCAAAGTCAAAATGTAAATCATAAAGAATATGGAGAAAAGAAAGAATTGCATTTCTCTGCGGGAAGGGAAGCCTAAGAGGATGAAGTAACTCACAGAGTGGGAGGTGTTTCTGGCTGAGGTCATTGTCTTCTATTCTGTGAAGATAATTACAGATTAAGAAACTATGTTTCCTGACTCCTGTTCAAGAAAGAGCATAAACATTCTGGCCATAGGGCAGGACAACCAAAGCGGTGTTTTCTATTTGTTGTTTGATTGGACATTCCAATAGTATCGCTGTTGAGATAACTTATATATTTATATTCACAATAATAAACCATTGATCAATCAAAACAGTAGATATCAATAGTTTTATGAAACCTTTTTGAAAATTTTCTTGGAATTAAAATAAATGTAAAAACAAACATATTTCTTTTCTCATTCCTTAGTGTATAGTCAGTTTTGGAAAACCCTGGGCTTGACCACTCAGAAGAATATCTGGAAAAAGTTAAACTGATATCTCAGCTTCTAACTTAATTCACTTATAAAGATGAGGATATTTTTGGTTTTCTGAAATGTAGCCCTGGCTGTTCTGGATCTACTATGTGGAACAGGTTGACCTTGAAATCCCAGAGATCTACCTGCCTCATCATCCTGAGTGCTGGATGGCTTGTGCCACCACTGCGAAGCTAATATAATTTAAACAACACAGAGGAAAGAACATGAAGTTAAAGATTCCAATATGTTACCTCATCTAGACTCCAGTCCAGTGCTTCTCCAAGTCCTTTCCACCTCTTCATCTAGACTCTAGTCCAGTGCTTCTCCATGTCCTTTCCAAGCCTTCTTCCAAGCCCACCCAGCCCCTTCTATGAATCAGTCATCCTCTTGGTTTCAGCCAGGAGCTACCCTATCTGCCACCACCCTTCTGCAGTGCCTCTCCACCCCATCAGATCTTTTGCCTCCTCCTTCTCCTGAGGCTAGCCTAACGAGTCTTCCTGCTTTCCCTATCCATACCTCTTCTCCAAAATGCCACATCCAGCCCATGTCCCATATCAAGGGTCCTGTCTTAGTCTAGCCAACCACTGAGCACTGCCGAGCCACAGGACCTCTCCACATAACCTGATGTGCTCCTGTATTCTAGATGAAGATCAGGAAGCACATCAACACAAGTCCCTTGGTCCATCTGCCTCTACTATTTTCAGCCTCTAGGCCAAACCTGCCAGCACATCTTCTCTTCTGCCTCAACCTGCTCTGTCCACAGCAGGCTTAGAATTAATGAGAGAAGCCCACATGCTGAGATCTCATCCCCCAAATACCAATAATATAAAAGAACAAGTCAGTACTTTCCAGTCTTCTAGAAATGCTTGCAAATGAGAATTTCCTGGATGACTCTCAGGATACAGAATTTCAAAGAACACTCATTGATAAACTTCATCAAAGAATTAAAGGAGTTTATAGAAGATGCAATGAAATGGCTCAGTAAACTTAAAGAAAAAGAACTTAAGTAGAATAAGTGCTTGACTGTTGTCCAAGAAGGAAACAAACAAAACAATGATGGAAGAGAGAAAGGAAATCCAGAAACACTGAAGAGAACTCAAGCTGAAATGAAGACAGACGGTCAAAGCAGAAATCACGAAGGAAATAAAAAGCTCCCTGGAAATAAATGAAAATGAAACCCAGCAAAGCAAACACTCTGGAAAGCTGTCCTACGAGGAAAATTTATACCTTTAAGTACCTGCACTAAAAAATTAGTGACAAAAAGATGACAGTATAATAGCTTAATGATGCAACTTAAAACTGGAAAAACAAGAAAAACCCAAATCCAGACAATGGAAAAAATAATAAAAAGGGCAGAAATCAATGAAATAGAGACAAAGAAAACAATTCAATCAATCAACAAATGTAAGAGCTGTTCTTTGAGAAGATAAACAAGATTAACAGATCATTGGCCCAATTAACCAAAGGAAAGAAAGAGAGAACCCAAATTAACAGAATCAGAAATAAAAAGGGAAACATTTTTATTTATGAAAATTTTATTTATAAAAGGTAGACAACAAAGAAATTCAAAATAGTAAGAGGAGACATTTTAAAAAGCAATAGCCCATTAGGCTGGAGAGCCTAAAAGAAATGGATAAATTTCTAGACATATCCACAGCAAAAGATAAATAATAAAAATTAGCAAATGACCTTATAGAAAAATAAGTTTGGGACCTAACTGGAGAATTTGCAAAAGAAGAAAAAATAATTGAGAAACATTTAAAAAATGTACAACATTTCTAACAATTAGAGAAATAAATGCAAATAAATAAACTTTTAGATTTCATTTTACCCGATCAGGATGCCAGAGATCAACAGACTGACCTACCACAAATGCTGGTGGGAGCATAGGTAAAAGGGGAGCCTCACTCACGGCTCGTGGGATTGCACAATGGTGTAGCCACTGTGTGGATCAGTGTGGACAACTCTCAGAACACTAAAATTAAATCTACCTTACTATGCCGCCCAGTAGCAAATGCCCAAAGGACTCAATATCCTACTCCACTTGCTTAGCCATCCTCACTGGTGCTCTATTCCTAGTAGCTAGGAAATTGAAGCAACAAAAATGGATAATGAGAATGTGATACATACACACCATGGAATAACTGATGTAGAGTGCTGGATGGCCTTACCTGGCCTCTGCCTCCTTCTGAGTGTTGGAGTTACAGGCTCACACACCAGCTTCCTCTCCCTTTCTCATGTTCTGTTCTTCCTTCTTTGGAATGGAATTATCCTTTGTGTCTCTTCCAATCATGGCAATCTTTGTCCTTGCCTTACATTTCATAGCTCCTTAGTTGTTTATTGGCTTAGACCATTTCAAATGTTCAGCTAAGTTTTCAGAGAGTATACTACATTCTGGGAAGCTTTTCAATACAAGGAACCTTTTAAAACATGCATTTATACATAGGCATGTAAATATATCTAAAGTCAGAAATATTATTCTTTTAAAATAAAATCAAGGGGCATTTTAAGAAGTGAAATTTCACTGAATATTGTAGGTACTATTTCACTAACCTAATTTATATATGAATCTTACTAATTTAAATGTGAAAATTTAATTTTCTCTCACTTTTAGATTAGAAAAGACCAATAACTAGGAAAACAGGAAGTCAGTGCTGATCAATATGCAATGAAATGATATTTAGCAAAACTATTCGAGGGGAATATCAACTTGTAAAAAAACCCTTTCTGTCAGTTTAAAACAAGCAGATATTTAAAAACATTAGAATTATTGAATAAAATCAGAGATGGAGAAATAATAAATAACTCATTTAAAAACTACATCAGAACTTCCAGGCAACCCTGCTAACATACAGGTTCTGAGTTAAATCCATCAACAAGCAGACACTGCTGGTTCTTTTATGGCAAAGGTTTATGATGTTCTTCATATTTGATAGAGTTCTTTGCCTATTAAGAGTTTATTTCATTCTTTAAATACATTTTTGGTAGAAAGAGTAGATAATACCAAGTTATAGAAATATGGAAAGAGTTGGATGGGGGATCCAGCACTTGGGAGGCAAAAGCAGGTGGATCTCTGTGAATTCGAGGCCAGCCTGGTCTACAGAGTGAGTTCCAAGACAGTCAGGACTATTTATACAGAAAGATCCCCTGTCTCTAAAAACCAAAAATGGAAAAAAAAGGAAATATGGAAAGAAACAAAAGTGACAATTAATAGCAGTAAGTACTACTGTTAACATGATAGATAGCTTTTGTCCTTCTATATCTGTGCTTCAGAACATTTTGTGAATATATTACTAAATATTGTTTATTATTTAGTGTATATTTTTATAAGTTGAAAAAATCCATTATACAACAGTGATTTTGAAAGAACTTACCTTTTCCAAGCACATTTTGAGATTTTTTCATGTCTCTAGAGTGTGGAAAGTTGATAGGGAGACCTTTCCTGAGCCTTTTTTGTCTTGACATGGAGGATGCTACTGCCTTTCATTTGTGGCTTGGACTTCGGACTGTTAGAGGCTGAGGAAGAAGGATTCCAGCAGAGCATCCTAAAGACTGCATTTTACTTTTGGGTCACCAATACCATCTCATAAACACAAAAATTCACTGTCACACTACAGGGAGTGGTGCACATTGGCTTCTCAGAGAGTCAGACTCTTAACCTTCACAGTGAACAGGCATTGTACCCTCATTCTAGCTCTCTTTCCTAAGAGAGACAAAAATGTAAATGACTTTAATCTATAGGTAGAGTTTAACCTGAATTCATAAATCTAATTTTGAGGAGACTGCTGAAGGTTAGAAGAAAGATCACAAAGCTGTAATGGCAGAGAAGCCTGAGGGACAGCAATATAACTAGTTTTAATTTGTTCTTTTGCATTTGTAGCTGATGTACCCTGTGAGTTCATTTTAAAGCCAGAACTGTCAGGTAGAAAGGTTCTTTCTTAAACTCACATTTTCATGCCGCAATCATAAACGCAGACTTTCCAAGTTCCTTTTACGGAATAGGGACATCTGTTCTTTGTTGAGGCCATGGGCTCAGGCCCTGACTGAGAATAAGGACAGTGTTCAGATGAGCAGGTTACTTCTCTTAATCCCCTCTGACCTCAGAGCTTTGTCCCTTGTGTTTACAATTGGAATGCATTTGGGTTTTTGTTTGTTTGTTTCTACATGGAGAATATGTTCTCCCACCCTTGTCAGCAAGGATAACAATGAAAACTTGGGTTATTTGCTTGTCCCTGGTGACACTATTGCTGGATCAAAGCCAGTTTATTTAATTCAGGCTTCTCTTGGCTGAAGTTCCCTTAGGAGGATGGACACTACCACAGGGACCCATTCTTTTGTTAAATTTGTTTCATGTATCTGATACGCTTATTCTCATATTGGAGCAAGGATTCTTTCAACTGAACTTTTGAGCCACATTCTCTTTTCAAAGGAAAGTCTATTTCATTTAATTGTTTATCAATTTATTACATGAATCCAAAAGTCTACCTATGTTCACAGTTGACCTATGTGTCATATGGACATTAGCAATCGATGTTTATCAAAAGATTGTTAAATGCCACTTATTCAGAGGATGACTATCTATGAATAAGAATTTTAATTGCCAAAATAATAATTATAACCCATGAACTAGTTTTAGACTAGTACTTTATTTTATAGATGAAGTCATTGATGCTTAGATAAATAATTTGCTGAAGATGTCACATCCCCAAAATGGAAGGCTAAGATCTGGATCTGGTTTCTTCTAACAGAGACCTTAAACTTTTTAAACATTAAATTATTCATCCTAGATTTTGACTTGCAAAAAAAGAAAACAATATTTATTTATATTTGGAAGTAAGCTGTTGTTATATGAGATCTCTCATTCCTTCCTGGCCACCCAGACTGAAATAACCACACAGAAGCTGTATTAATTAAATCACTGCTTGGCCCATTAGCTCTAGCTTCTTATTGGTTAACTCTTACATCTTAATTTAACCAATTTTTATTAATATTTATCATCACGTGGCTGTGGCTTACCGGCAAGGTTCCTTCCCACGTCTGACTCTGGCAGGGCTACAAGCCTTCTCTCTGACTCTGCCTCTTTTCTCCCAGCATTTAGTTTAGTTTTCCCCACTTAGCTAAGTTCTGGATTGTGCAGGCCTAAGACAGTTTCTTTATTAACCAATGGTATTCACAGCATACAGAGGGGAATCTCACAACACCTTCCCTTTTCTGTTTAAATAAAAATTAACTGTGCTACAAGACATGTAGACTGATTCTATTTCTTAGCTATTGATGATACAGCAGCAATGAAAAATACCAACTACACTTCAGAACAAACTCCATGGCCAATAATAGTCAGCTATCACAAAACAAATTCTGTTTTTTTTTTTACATGTGTGTAGGGGAGGCATTTATCTATCTATTTATTTATTTATTTATTTATGCATGCTTTGGCATTTTTTATTTTTATTTATTGTTCTCTCATACAATATATCCTGACTGTAGCCTCCCTTCCCCGCACTACTCCCAGTCTCTCCCCCAACTTCACCTCTCCCCCACATTCACTTCTCCATTTCTCTTCAGAAAACATGTCCCAGGGACATAAACTAAACATGACATAACACAATGCAATAAGACTATGCACAAACCCTTATATCAAGGCTGGATGAGGCAACCCAGTAGGAAGGAATGAGTCCCAAGAACAGGCGAAAGACTCAGAAATACCCCTGCTGTGGAATATTCCTTTATACTTTGTGAATACATGTCGCTATTATTGGTTTAATAAACAAACTGACTGGCCAATAACTGAACAGAATAAGGTTAGGCAGGAGAGTCAGAATCAGAGAATGTTGGAAGGAAGAAGGGCAGAGTCTGGAGTCACCAGCCAGATGCAAAGGGAGTGGGAGATGAACGTGCCATGTTATTTATAGTATCACCACGTGGCAGAGAGTAAATAGGGAGGATGGACTGACTAACTTAAAATATAAGAGCTAGTTAGTAATACACATAAGCTATTGGTCAATCATTTATAATTATAATTACAAATTATAATTAATATTAAGTCTCTGTGGATATTTGAGAGTGACTGCTAAGACACAGCAAAACTCCATCTCCACAACCCTCTCCCGCTGTTAGGAGTGTCACAAAAATCCCAAGTTTAACAATTTCAACACGTCTGCAGAGAACCTAGCATAGATTCATATAGGGTCCATGCTTGTTGCTTTAGTCTTTATAAAGCCCAATGAGTCCTGCTTAGTTAATTATGTGGGTCACAGTCTCCTTGTCCTAGAGGCCTCTAGCTCCTACAATCCATCTTCCTGCTCTTCTGTGGGGCTCCTTGGCTCCTAGTATTTGGTGGTGGGTCTCTGCATCTGCTCCCTTTAGCTGATGGAAGAAGTCTTCCTAATGATTTGGTTAGGCACTGATCCTAGGTCTCTGGGCCACCCAGCTTCCAGTTCCTGGTCATCCAGACAGTGTAGAGCATGGACTTTTACTTGTGGTGTGGGCCTCAAGTTAGACTACTCATTTTCTGGCTACTCCCACAGGTTCTGTGACATATTTACCCCAGCACATCTTGCAGGCAGGAAAGGTTGTAGGTTGATGGTCTTGTAAATAGTTCATGTTCCAGTCCCAATACCAGACGCCTTGCCTGGTTACAGAAGATGGCCAGTTCAGGCTCCATATCCTCCGTGGAAGTAGATCTCTTTATCAGACATTATAATCTGTTTTCCTCAAGGTTCTCTCCATTTCCCTAACTACTAAAATGTTTAGTGTTTCTTTCTCTTGTTCATTAGAACATACACCAGAATCTAGAAAATATAATAATAAAGTAGGATAAAATTAAAACAAACATGCATAATAATAAAACAGGACAAAACAAACAAGCAAACAGAAGGAAAAAAAAGTCAAAGGAAAAAATACAAGAAACACATATAAACCCATATTCCCCTCAAACTCCCATAAAAACACAAAGCACGTGTATGCAGTTAACAAAAGCAGAAATAGCTGTTGACCTTGTGATCTATTCTT